>NW_026800101.1:0-253702 GCF_032191835.1 Heteronotia binoei
CTGGGATTCAGAGTGGAGGGCAGAATATAAATCCAATGTCTTCTTCTTACTAAGAATTATTATTATTATTATTATTATTATTATTATTATTATTATTATTATTATTATTATTATTATTATTATTATTATTATTATTATTATTACGGACCGTGGGTTGACGACCCCTGCTGTAGATCACCTACTAGGGATGGAGAGGTTGTTAAATCTTCTCCTCTCCCAGCCACACCAAGATACAATGAGGGTACTTTTTCCCCCCTTCCAAAGCCACCCATACAGACTATTCTCAAATAAGGAAATCACAGAAATCTTCTTTCCCTAGTAAAAAGGTAAAGGTAGTCCCCTGTGCAAGCACCAGTCATTTCCGACTCAGGGGTGACGTCACATCACAACATTTTCACGGCAGACTTTTTATGGGGTGGTTTGCCATTGCCTTCCCCAGTCATCTACACTTTCCCCCTAGCAAGCTAGTGTGACGGAAAGCAATGGGTTAACCATAAGCTGAAGACGCACAGGGCTGCGTCAGGTGACCTGAGGGTGGGGGCAAAGTGCTCAGAGCTCTCAGGGAGGGAAAAGTTGGTTGAAGGAGAGAAACTGCTGAGGCAGGAGTTCAGTCAGTTGATGTCTGACAGAGTGGAGGCCTGTCAGAGAAGTCTGTCAGTGGGGACCTGACAGAGACTGAGAGAGTCAGTTAGTGCCGGCCAGAAGGGCTGAGAGGGCAGCTGATCCTGTGAAGAAGCTGGAGACGGAGACGGGGAAGTCTTCCAGAGACTGCCAGCTGGACAAAACCAGCCAAGAGGGCTGTGTGTGTGTGAGTCAGTTAAGACCGGAACGGTCACAAACACCTAGGAACCACTCTGAAGATCTAGTGAGGAGGTTGAGGGAGTGGATGTGGGTCTGAGACACCAAGAAGGGCTGAGAGGAGAGACTTCAGTCGAGGGGTGAGACTAGACACATCAGTCCCAAGAGGCCAGACCTTGGCTAGAGGTGGAGAGTGAGTTGAAGGGAAACTGTGAACCGTGTAACTGTGAAAGACTCAAGAAAGTAAAAGTGATTGTAAAGCCTGAAACAACAGAACAAACGTACTAGCCTATGTAAATATCTCCCATATCCCCAGTTTAAGACTTTTTGTTACAATAAATCTGTGGTTTAAGTTAAAGTTCTCGTGAGCCTATATTTTGTGGGAAGAGCAAACAAAGCTGCTGTGGTCCCATCAAAGAAACAAGTAAAAATACCCCGAAGAGACTAAAATATAGAGATCCAGTGAGGCCGTGAGGCGGGCGCTGCTTTAGCTAGATACTCATTTTACTGACTTCGGAAGGATGGAAGGCTAAATCAACCTTGAGCCGGCTACCTAAACCCAGCTTCCGCTGGGATCAAACTCCGGTCATAAGCAGAGAGAGTTTGACTGCAGATGCATAGGTACCCTACCGCTGTTTCTAGAAACAAAACAACATCTCGGGATCCAAACATGAAAATTCTATTAGGGGTGCCAAATGCGGGTACAAAATTCTGGTTTCCTAGTTTATCCTGGGGACCCAGAAAACTGTTGTACAGAGGGATAGCGGCAGCGTCCCTGTTCCAATCTAGCATCGTGTGTGTGTTTTTCTGAATGGGAGTTGGGGCCCTGATATGGTGACTTCAGCAGCCCTGACTCCCTCAGGCCACTGTGGTGATGTTTTACCTGAGGCTGGGGTTGCCAGCCTCCAGGTGGAGCCTGAAGATTTCCCACTATTACAACTGATCTCCAGACAACGAAGATCAGTTCTGCTGGATAAAATGGCTGCTTTGGAGGGTGGACTGTATGGCATTGTACCATTTTGAAGTCTCTCTCCTCCCCACATCCTGCTTTCTCCAGATTCCACCTCCGAAATCTCCAGTATTTCCCCTCCCAGAGCTGGCAATGGCAACCCTGCAACAGAGATCAGTTCCCCTGGAGAAAATGGCTGTTTTTGGAAGCTTGATTCAGTGACATTGTACCCTGCTGAGGTCCCTCCCCCAACTCTGCCCCTCCCCCCAGACTTCACCCCCCCTCCAAATCTCCAGGTATTTCCGCACCCACAGCTGGCAGCCTTAGGCTCAAACTTCCTCAGGTATGGGATCTGAAGGTAGTTTGTGATAAGAGGCTCCTCTGCCCTACAACAGATGGGAGGCCTCTGCTTCAAAGTTAACGTGAGCACTTCATGCAGACTGTCAGTTCCTCAGCTGTTCCTCTAGAGCCATATCTGGGCAGTGTCCACACTCTCCAGGCCCTTTTACTGCTTGCTGGAGCAGTCTGAAATTGGCAAGGAGCAAAACAGAGCCAGTCAATCTGCCATGAGGGTCGGCTGCAGGCCTGTTCTTGCCTGAAAATGCCATTCCGCATAGCTTGTCTGCGTGTTTATTGAACTGCTTCAGACTGCAGCTGCTCCGGAGGGCTCGGTTTGTTAAACAGACGCCACACACAGGGAGGGCATAACAGGGAGTTGCTTCCAAAACTTGGCTTGAAGTGAAATCTAAACTGAATCTGGAGAGTTTGTTGATCAGAGCTAGGGTCACCAACTATGAGGCTTGGAAAATTTCTAGCGTTTGGCAACGGAGCCTGGGGAGGACAGAGTTTAGGGAGGGGGGAGTTTGGCAGGGGAGGGACCCCTTGATTCCCCTCCCCCCTTTTCAGATTTCCACCTGAACATATACGAACATATGAAGCTGCCTTATACTGAATCAGACCCTCAGTCCATCAAAGTCAGTATTGTCTACTCAGACTGGCAGCGGCTCTCCAGGGTCTCAAAGCTGAGGTTTTTCACACCTATTTGCCAGGAGCCTTTTTAGTTGGAGATGCCAGGGATTGAACCTGGGACCTTCTGCTTACCAAGCAGATGCTCGACCACTGAGCCACCATCCCTTCCCCAATCTGGAAAAAAAAACCTCTTGGAAAAAGGATTGCAGAATTACATGTTGTGTAGTCCTGCCCTGAGTGAACCATATGCAAGCACAGGTTCTGCAAGTAGTTGTGTTGGTTTGCAGACAAATTCCAAAACCACAAATCATGCAATTATCTTCTATTAGGACCAAAATAGTGTGCATCTAATGCACAGTGCAAGCTTTAAACTTCTCTGGAACTGTTCTTCAGGCTGGACATTGGGGGAGCCAAAAAAGCAGGAGGATAAAAAAACATTGTTTCAAAGGGAGGGAGTGGCTCACTAGTAGAGCATCTGGTTTGCGTGCACAAAGTCTCAGGTTCAGTGCCTGGAATCTGCTGGTTTAAAAGGCTCCCATGATGTGAAAGACTTTTACCCTAGATTTTGGAGTGTCAGAGTCTGCAATATTGATCTTGATAGACCAATGGTCTGACTCAATAAAAAGCAGCTTCATGCATTCAAAATACAACGACCTGCACTTGTAATTTTGACATGGAAAACAAGATGTGCTGCAGACTAAATTGGACTAATTTAGATGGCGTTGGATGCAGAACAGGTTTTTAAGTGTACCAAGTTGCTGGAACAAAGGAGGGTGGAAATGCCATTCTTCCTTTGTGAATATGAGAGGCAGCAAAAGGGTAAATATCTCTCCAACATTAAACGAGACGCATAGATCCTGTGCAAGGCAGTGAGCAAAAATGAAACGCGATGCTTCTTATTGAAGCTGGAGGTTAGTTTAAGGTGTTGCGAAAGGTAACGAGCCAGTGGAATTCAAGTGGGTTACAGACAGCCAGTGTCATATAGTGGTTGGAGTGCTGGAGCAGGACAATGGAAACTTGGGTTCAAATCCCCACTCAAATTTATGAAGTCACCTTGAGCCAGTCATTCCTGTCAACCTAACCTACCTCACAGGGTTAAAAGGAAGATAAAAGCTCTATGGATGCTGTTCTGAGTTCCTTGGAGCAAGAGCGGAATTTTAAAAATGTGGTAACTACATATAAGCTACCACAAGGACGGTCTATTATTATAGGGTTGCCAATCTCCAGGTGGGGGCTGGAGATTCTCTGCAATTATAGCTGGTCTCCAGAGTACATAAATATCTTGTTTATTTATTTAAAACATTTATTTCACTTATCCTGAAGAAAAAGGTTTTTTTGGAAGGGAGATTGCCTGGATTAAGATCCCAGTAAGGTCCCTCCCCTCTCCAAAACCCACTCTCCCAGGCTGCACCCTTGAATCTCCAGGTAATTTTGAACATGGAGTCGGCAACCTTAGCTGACATAAGGAAAGATGCAGAATAGTTTTTTGGTGAGAACAACCTTTGGAAAGTTGTTCTCTCTGGATTTGCTAAAAGGTTTCTTCCCCACCACTCTACTCTTGGCAGGTAAACACGAAGAGCAACAGGAAGAAGGAGGAATAGTCTCCAAGAACTTCACTAAGAAAATCCAGTAAGTACAAAGACCCTTCTTGAGCCAGGCTAACTCTAGGCCAAACCAGGCCTGATTTGGTAGTTCTACAAATTGAGCTCCCTGCAATTGGTCCTTTTCATATACCAGGTGTGAGAGAAGCTAATTTGGATTGGGACCATGGCATGAGAGCAGGGCTGGCTCACCTACTAGGCAAACTAGACGCTTGCCTAGGGCACCGGGAGCGAGGATCGCCAAATTGGGCTCTCCCGCCACCCATGACAAACGCCTAGTTTGCCTGCCTGCCTCTCTCCCCTCCGTCACCGCAGCACTTTTCCTTCCCTTTCTGCCTGCCCCCCCCATTGCTGCCGCCGCTCTTTTCCTTCCCGCCCGCCACTGCCGCTGCCATACTTTCCCTTCCCTTCCCATCCGCCCCCACATCACCGCCACCGCTGCTCTTTTCCTTCCCTTCCTGCCTGCCCCCCATTACTGCAGCCGCTGCTGCATTTTTCCTTCCCTCAGGCCAGCCCTAGCCCTTCTAGTGTATCCCTGCGGCTGCCGCCTACTTGCGAGTAGGCAGCAGCTGCTGGGCTACTTGTGATTAGGCAGCAGGCCCAGTGACTGGGGCAGAGCTCTGCTGCCTAGGGCGCCAGAAGGGCTAGGGCCGGCCCTGCATGAGAGAGTGGAAAGGAGTTATGTTCTCCTCTGTGCCTTTTTCCCATCCTGAAATGATGCCACATAGATACTATTTGCCTCAGCCTGGAAACATAACTAGTATCTTTCCCCACATGTAGCAATCCTAAATTGCACCTCTCTTTTCCGACTGGAGCTAATAATAGCGGGGGGGTGGGGAGGGGTGATGCTCTCAGAGCAATGGCACAAAGGGAAAGCGTTAACTCCCTATGTCCCAACACCAATATTAATTAGAATCCACCATGGCTGCTTTATGATGTAATACATAGTTCAGCTCCTACACTATCACTTCTTAAAGCCCTATGCTAGAAAAAACTGAAAATGGAGAACTATGCAACTTGAAAGCAATACAGATGACTGGCTTACCATGGGGTAGTGGTTTCTGTCACAGTTTGGCTTGTCTGTTTCTTTGTTTGGGTATGTGTTACTATAAACAAGCACAGTAACTCAAGCTGGCAAGCACAGCAACTCATGGGCTACCTGTTGTATATAGGGTTGCCAACACAAGGAGATCTCCCAAAATCACAACTGCTCTCTGGACAACAGAAACCAGTTCCTCTGGAGGAAATGGCTGTTTTGGAGAGTGAACTCTATGTCTATGGCGTTAAGCCATGCTGAGGTCTCTCACTTACCCAAAGCCCACCCTCTCCCAGGTCCGCCCCCAAATCTCCAGGAATGTACTAGCCTGGAGTTAGCAACCCTGGTTGTATACACCTGCTCCAGACTCTCCTATGATAGCAAGATTGTCTCCACAAAGTTCATTCCATTCACACATCCTGCTTCCCTCCACCCAGGGCTGGCACATGGGAGTAGGCCAAGTAGGCAACCATCTGGGGCACCACTTGGCCTAGAGACACCATGAGACGGCCCCACGCCCTGCGCCTGCTTCCGTCCTGACTTTGCCGAGGCTTCTGGAAATCAGGTGGCCTCAGCAAAGTTGGGGGGCGTGGCAGCGAGCGCGCTTTGAGAGGGCGCGCTACCTTCCAGACTTTGCTGAGGCCTTCCAAGGCTCGGGCAGACTCGGCAAAATCATGCGTGTGTGACAGTGATGTCATCTCTTGCGCAAATTTAGCAATGGGAGGGGTAGAAAAGCAGGATCTGGCCTGGGGCGTGCGCAGGAACCACATATGTTTTTGCTTCTTCCCTCCCTCCCTTCTTTTATTAACTGTTTTCCCAAGCTCACCATCACCACTAAAATCTGGTTCTGGTTCTGCAAGTATGATACCTATTTGTGGGATTTGATTTATCAGTCAAAGACCATCCATAATATTCTACTATGGATAAGCTCCCTGGCTTTAAAGCATCTGTTTATCTGTGGTTGGGATCATGGTAGCTACAGGACAGGTGTTTCCAGATTTATAACCCACCCTAAGGCCAAGGATGACTCAGAAGAACCTGCAGGTGCTCCCAAATTGTAGGCTCCTGGCCCTTGAAGGAAGGGGAATGTTGAGAAAGCAGGTGGCTGGGTGGGGGTGACTTCCTGCTTAGGCTTAGAGTTACCCTAGAAAGTGACTAATCAGCATCCATTTAAAAATCTATTTAGGAATCCAGGCATCACACTCTCAAGCCCCCACTGTTTACTTTTAAGCACTGAGTCATGCTCCAGAACTTTCTCTGTCTGAGGATTGCAAGGCTCAAAGGATTTTTCGAGATGGAATTGACCCCTGTCTTATTGCCAGCCTGCCCCCAGCACATAGACGCGGCATAGGCAGATGGGGTTTGTGACTCTGCCAACAGGGCAAGGCAGCCTGTAGGGTTGCCAGCCTCCAGGTGGGGCCTGGAGATTTCCAGATGGCAGAGATCAGCTTCCCTGGAGAAAATGGCTGCTTTGAAGGGTGGATGCTATGGCATTGTACTATGCTGAGGCCCCTCTCCTTCCCAAACTCCGCCCTCTCCCAGATCCATCCCCAATGTATCCAAGTATTTTCCAACACAAATCTAGCAACCCTAATTGACTACTAGACTACCAGTGAAATCATAGTAGGCAAGGAGGAGGATGGTGCAGGCTGTAATGTAACCACATACTGCATCTGAAGAAATGAGCAGTGACTCACGAAAGCTCATGCCCCACTACAAATTTTGTTAGTCTTTAAGGTGCTACTGGACTCTTAGACTGATTCCTCATTAGTGGTTGCTCTGCCCCCAGGCTTCTGCTTTTCCCAGCTCAAGTGATCAGTTCCCCACCAGTTGCTGCACAGGCACATTTTGATCCACAGCTCCCTCCAATTTTGCTCGTGGTTTCTTGCTCTTGTTTTCTGGAGAGCAAGAAACCGTGAGGGAAACTGGAGGGAGCCAGGGCTTTTTTTGAGCAAGAATGCACAGGAACGCAGTTCCGGCTGGCTTGGCATCAGGGGGTGTGGCCTAATATGCAAATGAACTTCTGCTGGGCTTTTTCTACAAAAATGCCCTATGCTAAAGAATGGTGATGTCAGGGGGTGTGGCCTAATATGAAAATGAGTTCCTGCTGGGCTTTTTCTACAAAAAAGGCCCTGGAGGAAGCCATGGATCAAAATGCTCCTGTGCAGCAACTGGTGGGGAATTGATCACTTGAGCAGGGGAAAGCAGAAGCCTGGGGGCAGAACAATTACCAGTGAGGAATTAGTATTACTCTTTTCTTCTGCTACAGACAGACTAACATGGTTGGTTACCCATTTCGATCTATTTTCCATTTTGAACATCTTGTTGCATATTTGCTATTTGGTGATTGCTGTTAATACAGTGCAAAGTTGGCCTTTAGATTTTGGGCTAGAACTTGCTGGAGTGAGATGAAATGTAGTGGAGATGGGGAATAGTAATCGAGTCACAGGTGGGGTTGCCAATCTCCAGATGGGGTCTGGTAGGCTTCCCAATCCCCAGGTCCCAGCGGGAGTCATCTGGTTTTACAGTTTTCCCCCGCCCCACAGCCAGCTAGCCGGCGGGGGGAAGCCCCACCCCCCACAGCTCTAGATCTCCGGCAGTTTTAGGGAATTGATCCACGGATATCAGAGGCTCTAGGGGGGCTATGTTTTGAGGTAGAGGCACCAAATTTTCAGTATAGCATCTAGTGCCTCTTCTCAAAATACCTCCCAAGTTTCAAAACGATTGGACCAGGAAGTCCAATTCTATGAGCCCCCAAAGAAGGTGCCCCTATCCTTCATTATTTCCTATGGAAGGAAGGCATTTAAAAAGGTGTGCTGTCCCTTTCAATGTGATGGCCAGAACTCCCTTGGAGTTCAATTATGCTTGTCACAGCCTTGCTCCTGGCTCCACCCCTAATGTCTCCTGGCTCCACCCCCAAAGTCTCCTGGCTCCATCCCCAAAGTCCCCAGATATTTCTTGAATTGGACATGGCAACCCTAGGGTCTGGCGATCTCCTGGAATTACAACTGATCTCCAGCTGACAGGTATCAGTTTCCCGGGCGAAAATGACTGCTTTGGAGGGTGGATTCGATGGCAACATATCTTGCTGAGGTCCCTCCCCTCCCCAAAGCCGACCCTCCCTAGGCTCCACTCCCAAAATCTCCAAACTGGAGTTGGCAACCTTAGTCATGGGATAGCCAGAGCACAAATATGGCTGAACATTTGGGGTGCAAATAGCTTTTGAACCAAGCAGGAAATAACACCTCATCACTCTAAGATCTTTATCCTTCCACTCGAAGCCCTGGGGGGGAGCGGCATAAGCTACACATTATGTTTTCTTTGCTCCCCCCCCCCCCCCCCGGCTCCTGGCGATCAGATGCGTGCTGCAATTTCTGTGCATGGAACTCAGTTCCTTCCCACCCTCAGGGCTGAATGCCTCTTCTAGAAACTTTCTGCCATTCCTTCTTTTACACATTTTTGTATTGAAAATCCTTTCTTTTCTTAGTGTCATAAGGGCTGCCCTTTTAGTCAATCTAAATGTTTCAAATGTATTAAACTAATTAATCTAACCTATGCTCTAGAAGATTCTGTGGGACTGTACCGCATACTAAGAAACTGCTTTCTCCACTCTGCTAAAACCTTGCACCTAAATCAACTAAATCCATGTTGCTTTTAGAATAATTCTGTTACAATGGTTATATTGTTGTGGGGAGGGTGACAAAAGAAAAGAATGTATTTCAAGGACAACATCTAGAAAAACAAGCAATTTATTTTACAGCTTTCGAAAAAGTGTGTGGTTTAAAAAAAAAACAGTTTTTAAAACAATTTCATCTGATGGCAAGGTAGCAAAGATTTACATCAGTAAAGTTGCACTGAAATTACTACGAGTAGAGTATGCGAGTAGTGTAGCGGTTAGAGCAGGGGTGTCAAACGTGCGGCCCAGGGGCCAGATCAGGCCCCCGGGGGGTTCCTATCAGGCCTGTGAGCAAGTCCTCTTTCTTCTCCTTCTCTCGTTTCCTTCTGTGTCACAGCTTGCTTTTCCAGGCTTGCTCAATTGCACAGGAGCTACAGAACAAAGCCTCTATTTTTCCATTGGCTGAGGCTCCTCACTTGGGGAGGAAGTGGGGGGAGGAAGACCTTGCTTTGCCAGACTCTCTCAATTGCATAGCAGAGCTACTGAGCCAAGCCTCTTTTCCTTCCATTGGCTGAGGCTCCATCCCCTCATTATCCCCTGGGGAGGGAGGGAAAGAGACAGCTTCCTTTGCCCAGTTCCCTCGCTCATACAAGTGATATACAAAATCTTTAATTGTATTTGTTTGTGTCCTTTATAAAGTTTATATCTCCGCTGCCTGGCATTACATTTTGACACATATGGACTGGCCCAACAAGGTCTCAGATTCAGCCCTCATAGCAAATGAGTTCGACACCCCTGAGTTAGAGTGTTGGACTAGGATCTGGGAAGTCCAGTTTTGCATCCCCTCTCTGCCATGGACACCTGTTGGGGACCTTGGGCCAGCCGCACATTTAGCCTAACGTTCCTCACTGGCTTGTTGTGAGGACAGAACAGAGGAGAGGAGAATGATGTAAGCTGCTTTGGGTCCCCACAGGGGAGAAAAGCTGTGTATGAATGAAGTAAATAAACACTTCTGGGCTCAAAGCCTGAATGTTTCTCATACTTAAGGGCTCAAGAGGACCTTTCTTTCTATGCATGCCTCTTTGTTCCAACTGCCCCTAACAAATTGTTCTGGTCTCTTTCCCTTGTAAAATTCTGTCCCTGTTTTGCCTTGGAGGGGAGATATTTAGCACGTTTCCATGGGGAAGGACTGTGGCTCAGTAGCAGAACATCTGTTTTTCATAGGGTTGCCAATCCCCAGTTTGGGGAGGGGATCCCCTGGTTTGCAGGCCCTCCCTCCCCTCAGGGTCATCAGAAAGTGTGTGGGGCAGAAATGTCTGTTGGGCACTTCATTATACCCTATGGAGACCAGTTCTCATAGGGTATAACGAAGAATCAATCTGTGGGTATCGGGGGCTCTGAGGGGGCTGTTTTTTTGAGGTAGAGGCACCACATTTTCGGCACAGCTGCCTGGAGCAAAAAAAAATCCTGTCCCTTCAATGGAGGGTTAATAGGATGTTATTTGCCTGGTGAAATATGCCATGAAAGGCTTTGGCTGCCCATTTTCATTAAGCCTCAGTTACAGGGACAAGACATAGGTTCTCCAGTCGTGTTGGCAACCCTGTGGCCCAAGCACAGTTTTGCTACCTTACTGACAAAGAGACCAGTCTTTGTTTCTCTCCTGGGTATTACAACTGCCAGAGAAGGAGCTCCTTTTTTGGACATAGATCATTTCTGCTGTAATGCAAAACGTTCTTGGTTGTTCTTGTGCTAGGCTTAATCTGCCCCAGCAGCCAGTCAAACTGGGGCCTGCCAAGGAATTTACATTGATTTATACAAAGACTTCTCTCACACAAAGCCAGAATTACGATACCAGGAGGATGGGTTTTCCTCAGCAGAAAAGCGCATAACTCTTCTCTCACCTTTCTACCCCTCTTCTTCAATTTCATGCTAAAATAACCCCTATAGTTTAAGCAGGAGATTTCTTTCAGTAATCACTAAACTAGAGCTGGTGGGAAACCTGTCAATAAGTATATTAACTTTTGATAGGGGGACACCCAAGTTCAAATCCCTGCTCAGCCTTAAACCCTGTGGGTGCAAACCTTATTTCTCCATTGTTTAGGAATAGGCTAGAGGTAGAGTTGATCATTTGCCTGTTTAAAGAAAAAAGATTTGGTCAATTGACTGGTCAAATTGGGCAAGTATTTCAAAACTTTTAATTTTATTGGACTAAGTTTTTAAAAAATACTTTAATTATGTTTTTGAGACCCTGCTAATCACAAAAACAAGCTAGTTACTGTGTGCTGCAATGAAATAGACTTTTCAAACCATGTAATGAATTTATTATAACTTTTCTAGGAGGTTTCTACAGCTGCCAGCAATACACTGAACAGCCCTTTGGCTTTTGTCCTGGAACACCAGGGTCAGCCTATGGTCACAAAATTTAAAACAATGGAAATAAAATGGAAATAAAGCAAACAGCAAAACCATTGTCAGTGTTTAAAGGCAGCTGTGCTAAATAGACAGTAAGCCAGCTATTCCTTGTTTGGAGAGGCCTGCAGAGACTGTGTGGTGAGAAGGGAGTCTTTTGCAGAAAAAGCCCAGCAGGAACTCATTTGCATATTAGGCCACACCTGCTGACCAATGTTCCCTCTAAGTTGTGGAGTTTTGTGAGCAAAAATTCTATTGTGTGAGCTACTGGCATTAAAGTTATGAGCCTGCCATTTGGCTACTGCATAAATTAGTTTGTTCTGGGGCCATTTTTCCTGAGCTAAGACAAAAATGTGTGAGCCAGAGGCTAAAAAACTGTGAGCTAGCTCACACAAGCTCACCTTAGAGGGAACAGTGCTTCTGACACTAAGCCAGCCAGAACTGCGTTCCTGTGCATTCCTGCTCAAAAAAAGCCCTGATGGTGAACATGAGATGTTTTGCTAGATTTGCAGCTGCCTTTCTGCAAGCTATTTAACACATTGGTTGGCAGCAAGCCCAGGTCTGATAGGTAACCAGCTACCTGAGCAACTGTGCCCATACAAAAACTTGGTTTTGGTTGCCTTTGCAGTGGGCATTTTTAATTTTACACTTAAAACATTTCGGAAGCATATCCCCAAAATGGAAAAAGTGAAAAAGTCCTCAAGCATGGCCATTCAAATCAGTTAAATGGTCTGTCTACTGTATATGCATGCCAAAGATGCCAATTCTTTTGCTTCAAAAGAAAAGCAAATGGTATGTGCTGATAATATTGCTATGGGTTTTAGGAGAGTTTAGTCTAGGACAGTGAGTTTATGTTTTATTCTGATTTATTTAAAATTCTGTATTTTATCTATATAGACCCTAGGATTACCATTTGCCTGCTTTCTGTGCTGGCACTCAGTATAGCAGTGGGGGGAATATGGAGGGGGATGGAGTTGTATGACACTATGACATCATTTCCACCTGAAAAACTGGAGTGTGCAATGCTCTAGGAGTCTTCCTCATCTACATGATAAAAATCATAGAGATTGGGAGGTTCCTGAAGCTTTGCACAACTTGGTGATGTCACTTCCTGTTTTCCAGCCAGAAATGATGTCACAGTGTTGTACAATGCTACTGACAACTGTCTCTACCCGACTCTGATCCTTGATTGCCAGCTAAGGCCAACATTAATAGGCACACCTGTTAACAAATACCAAAATGCTATAGTGATGGTTTTAAAAAATACTGCAGATGCTGTTAGGTCAAACCAAATTTTCTTGCAATTTAATCCAGAATATGTTCAAGAACAGGTCTTTTAAGTTTGCCCTGAGACTAAATCAGAATACTTAACTCAAGGCCTTTTTTGAGCAGGAACAC
The DNA here is from genome assembly GCF_032191835.1 of Heteronotia binoei. Taxonomy (NCBI): domain Eukaryota; kingdom Metazoa; phylum Chordata; class Lepidosauria; order Squamata; family Gekkonidae; genus Heteronotia; species Heteronotia binoei. Next base: position 12,777 of record NW_026800101.1, read on the forward strand.
ACAGGAATGCAGTTCTGACTGACTTGGTGCCAGGGAGCGTTGTCTAATATGCAAATGAGTTCCTGCTGGGATTTTTCTACAAAAAAACCCTGACTTCACTAAATGTTCCATTTCATTTTTCCCCCCTAGGCTTCCTGGAGAGGTGGATCCCACCACAGTGTTTGCTTCCTTATCACCAGAGGGGCTGCTGATCATCGAGGGTCCTCAGATACCTCCCTACTACCAGTATGGAGACAGTAGCTATGGTAACGAGATACCCGTGGACAACCAAGAAACCACCTGTGCCTGAAGCCTCTCATTGCATTTCCTCCCCTTCAACCCTTGCTCTTCCCTCCTTGTGTGACTGCGTTCGCCAAAAGCCGATTTGATTTTGTACATTTTCTTATAAGATCCTCTTTTGTAAAAACATGTCCTGCTGCTTCCCAAGTTCTAGTCAGATCTCTGTGTTGTTGGGAGAAGGTGAGTGTCCTGGCACCCTGGAAACCACATGTCCCATGGTTCCTTGTGGCTCAGATACTGTTGTGAGCATGCACAGCTGCATCCCAGGCCTAAAGAAGCCTGGGACATCTATCTCAAGTTGGAGGCTTTTTTTCTCGGGGTGTGTGAGTGTGTGTGTGTGTGTGTAAAATGCCATCAAGTCACAGATGACTTATGGCAACCCTGGCAAGGGCTTTCAAGGCAAGAGAGAAGCAGAGGTAGTTTGCCATTCTGTTCCTCTGTAGAATCGTCCTTGGCAGTCTCCCATCCAAGTACCAAACCCTGCTTAGCTTCCGAGTTCTGACTATATACCATGCTGCCTTCCCTCCCGTTTCCTTCAGCAGCCATTGTTATAACATCTCACATGTTATAACATCCCATATTTTTGATACAGCTCCTGAGGCCCTATAATAGTGGCCTTGAACCAGAGGAACACCATCCAGCAAGACCTGTAGCACTTCCAAACACACTTGAGGCCGATTCTGAGGAGGAAGCTTCCTGAAGACATCCCCAAGGAGCACAGGATGCCAACTTCTGACCCTAGGACTGGTGTTTCAGATCTTTCTGGCAGGGAGCTGGTTCCAAACTATATTGTCAGTTTCCACTGATTCTTCCTACTTGTAGATACTTGAGGTTCCCTCTCCCCCCACCCCTGTCCCCTGGAAGCAGCACTTTTTGGAGATCAGTGGGTAGCAGGAAAGTTCCATACTACTGATGAAAAATTTCATCTGCATCCAACCCAGGGAGTTTAAAAACCCAGATTCATTAACCTACCTAAGGAAGTCTGGATGTTCTACAGGCCCCCAGCTGAGGAGGCAACAGGCTTAAGAGCCTGCAGCTAGCGACTTACTTGCTAGACCTTTAAACTCCATGCACCTCATTCTTAGGTGGCAAAGATGTGGCAGTCATCGGTCTTGCTCAAGGTACCTAAGGGCTTATCGGAAATCCACCCGCTGTGAAAGCCAGACTGCTGCTCTAGCACTCAAAATTGGTTTAGATATGGAATCCCTTGCTATCTACCATGGAACTCACAACCTTTTCTGCTTGCTGTGCCTGTTTGTCTGATCCCAATCTGTACCCTTTTCTTCTTGCCTCTGTCGTCCTTATTTGGCCATCTGAAGTTCTTGCCAAGCCTGATGTGTGTCTTCTAAGAGCTTCAGGCCTAGAATACTAGCCATTGTGCATATGCAGAACCAGATATAGCTCCTGCCTCAAAGGTATCAGCCAAGGAGGTAAAGGATCTCATGGGCAGCAAAAATAATTTCTGCAAGTTCACACACTGCTGGGATAGCCAGCCCTTGTTGAACATTTACCTTGAATTGACCATGATTCTCAGCCCCTTGGATTGTGGGGCTACCAGTGACCCATCAAAACACTTACCAACCTACTACTGATTTTGCACTGAAATTGCTCCTGCAATTGGTCCATCTGAGTTTACAGATGTTTCTGGAGCATCAATGCTGAATTACTGAAGAAGACAAGAACATCTTCATCCTTGAGAGCGGTGGAGCCAGCTGGCATCTCTTCTTCACTACTACCACAACGACCCTTCCAGCGTCAGGATGAGCCAAGCTAGTCTTTTTTTTTACAACTGAGACTGCAACAACATCACAGTGGCTTCTCCTTCCTGTATAAGCACGCTCTCCCACATCAATTAACACCCTTTATGAATCACAGTCCCATCAAGGTCTTACATGCTCCAGTTTTTGTTTATCCAAGTATATAGCAACAAGTCGTCTTTGTCATTTGTTGGATGTCAGTGTATGTGGAATATTTATGGCAATAGGAAGAAATAGCTTTAAATGTTTATTATGGTCCTACCCATATGTCACTTCCCCCATGGAGTAGGGTACTTTGTTTCTATTGAGAAAAAAACACAAGAGTATGTTGTAGACTGACAAGCTGTCAACAGACCAGAACTATTTTAAAAATATATAAGACATAACTGTTTAGACCTATTTCTTTTTCTTTTTTTCAAATGAGATTTGTGCGTTTATTTGATTAATAAATTCAAGGTGAAATTCTTAGCTGTGTACGTTTGAATCTTTACAGTTTAACTTACCTTCTAAGCAGCTAGCAAAGTTTCTGCCATTCTAGCCATGTATTTACGACATTTTCATACTACCCTGTCTCCAAAAATGTACATGATCTTTACCTCCTGTTACTCCTGCAAGAGCCCCATAGACTGGAGTATGTTAGACCAAGAAAGTTGAAAGGTAAACCCAGAAAGACTTGTGGCTGAACAGGTTCCCATATCTTAGGATGAGCTACAATATACATTTTTTGGCAAGTCAAGTCTGCCTTCCCACTCACTCCCCCCCCACCACCATCTCACAAGCATGTGCTCAGCTCCAAATAAGGCAGATAACTCCTCCAGGGGCCATTTTGGCTTGAGAAAATGGCACAGGGGCAGGCAGGAGCTCTTACATGCTGTTTTTCCAAACCAAATTACCTCCCCCCCACCCCCAGTTTTTAAAATGACATTATCTCAGAGGCAGTCAGTCTATGAGCAGCAAAGGCAGCTACCCGGGGCCTCATGCTGTGTGCAGCCACCCACCCCCTAGCCCTCACTGAAGAGGGGCGGCTGGTTTGGCAGCAGTTGCTGCTCTCATCTGCCCCCTCTAGGCCTCCAACAGCTGGCTCAGCAGCAGTGGCCAGAAGGAAGGAAGGGGTGGAAAGAAAGCAACTTTAACTTTAAATGCATTCTCTAAACCACTGGCTGGCTTGGCTTGGAGAAGTGATTTAAAGAGAGAAATGCCTTCTCCAAGCTGTCCAACATGGTGGTGGGTGTTTCAAAAGTGTGTGAGAGCCACATGTGGCTCCTGAGCCACGGTTCGGCCACCCCAGCCATAGAGTATCCATTTTTCTCCAGGGAACTGATATCTGTAGTCTGGAGATAAAGTGTAATCCTGGGGGTTCCTCCAGTTCCACCTGGAGGCTGGCATCCCTATCTGGGGATAACTGATGCGGGGGAGGTGTAGAGTGAAAGCTATCATTTTAACGCTGTAGTGAGCTTACCACAAACACGTTGCGGTTGAAAACAGAACACTGGATTAAAAAAAACTTTCCATCTGATCCAGGAAGGCAAGTTTTATACTTTCTTCTTACAAACAATAACAGGAGCCAAGATTTCATAGCCATGATGTAATTTGACAAGGGAGTGTCATATTTACTCTGTTGTGTAAGGGGGCATTTTGATCCTCATGGGCTTTCACACTGTAAGCTTGTTTTGAGCAGAAAAGATAATTGCCTTGAATCATTCATCTTGCACAATCGCCATCCTTTTTCACTACTACTAGACTCAAACTTTGTTCTGCTGCTTCAGACCAACACGGCTACCCCACCTGAATCAGCTATTCCTGTGACTCTACCAGCTAAATAGGAATGTAGCCAAGCTCTAGGATAATCACTTAGGATTGCCAGCCTTCCAGGTGGAGCCTGGAGATCTCCTGTTTTTACAACTGATCTACAGCTGACAGAGATCTGTTTCCCTGGATAAAATGGCTGCTTTGAAGGGTGGACTCCATGGCATTGTACCATGCTGAGGCCCCTCCCCAAACTCTGCCCTCTCCTGAATCCACCTCCAAAGTCTCCAGATATTTTCCAACGCAGAACTGGCAAACCCTATTTCCACCCCACCTGTGGGAAGAGCTCCTGCCTTCAATGGCAACATAGACAGTTGAGGCTTTCCCTATGCCTTTCTTTTCATACTGGAAAATGCAGTGCCTCTGGAACTTTGACCTGCCATGCAGCTGTTAAAATCATGGTAGTTAAAAAAACAAACACACACATCTCTTGAGTTTGACAAGTTTGGCAGCCCACGAAAAACCTACACTGGCTGACCTGCTACATTTATGTAGTTCATGTAGCTTGTAAGCAGAGTGTTCCTGGCAACTATGGGAAACCCCTCTCTCCTCTAACTTGACTGTCACTAGAGGAAAATTCCATGCTTACTACCTCAAGAATTCTGTGATGATTTCTTGTTACTGGGACAATTAAAACATTGGCATTGGAAGCTTTTAGTGTCTTGTGGTTCTCAATTGTCTAAAACAGGGGTGGCCAACGGTAGCTCTCCAGATGTTTTTTGCCTACAACTCCCATCAGCCCCAGCCATTGGCCATGCTGGCTGGGGCTGATGGGAGTTGTAGGCAAAAAATATTTGGAGAGCTACCGTTGGCCACCCCGGTCTAAAAGAACAGGAACTATTTCCATCTGTAGTTGAAGATGAAGATGAAGATTATATTGGATTTATATCCCGCCCTCCACTCCGAAGAGTCTCAGAGCAGCTCACAATCTCCTTTACCTTCCTCCCCCACAACAGACACCCTGTGAGGTGGGTGGGGCTGGAGAGGGCTCTCACAGCAGCTGCCCTTTCAAGGACAACCTCTGCCAGAGCTATGGCTGACCCAAGGCCATTCCAGCAGGTGCAAGTGGAGGAGTGGGGAATCAAACCTGGTTCTCCCAGATAAGAGTCCGCACACTTAACCACTACACCCAACTGGCTCTCCAGTTACTATTCCACTAGAAAATTCAAGGGCTTCTACATGTTCATATAGAAAAGTGGCAATGATTTACGGGAAATAGAATCTCTAGATCCCTGGGCAAAGTTTTTAAATAATCCTCTACACCATGAAATGCAGATTCAGGTTGGCAACAATCTAAGTCCTCTTGCCAGACATTACATCATGACCTGGAGTGTGATAAGTATATTGTTTTGAATACTGGTTCTCTTTGCATCCATTCTGTTTTCTGAAGATGAGCTAAGAATTCTTCCTCTGAAGCCTAATAGTCAACCTTATTCTAGTTTGGACTGGGTTGTTATAACAGCCTGGGAATAAGGGATGTCAGCCTCCAGGTGGGACCTGGAGGATCCCCTGGAATTACAGCTCATCTCCAGACTACAGAGACTACAGACTCCTAGAGAAAATGGATGCTCTGGAAGGTGGGCTGTATGGCATTTTACTCCACTGAGGTCTCCAGGCTCCATCCCATGGGCACTCCATGAAATTGCTGAGCAGTTGGGTTAGAATGCATAAAAGGAAGTACTTCACCCAAAGAGTGATTAAAACATGGAATTCACTGCCACAGGAGGTGGTGGCAGCTACAAGCATAGATGACTTCAAGAGGGGATTGGATAAACATATGGAGCAGAGGTCCATCAGTGGCTATTAGCCACAAGGTATAGATGGAAGTCTCTTTCTGGGGCAAGTGGTGGGGTAGGGCGGCATATAAATAAAATAAATAAATAAATATTCTTTGGGGGGGGGGCAACAGTGGGAGGGCTTCTAGTGTCCTGGCCCCACTGGTGGACATCCTGATGGCACCTGTTTGTTTGTTTTTTGGCCACTGTATGGCAGAGTGTCGGACTGGATAGGCCATTGGCCCGATCCAACATGGCTTCTCTTATGTTCTTATCGATCCCCAAATGTTCAGGAGTTTCCCAACCTGAATTTGGCAGTTCTGCCCCCCATCTCCCACCAGTTGCTGGGAGCAGGGCTTTTTTTTTCCTGGAAAAAGAGATGCTGGAACTCTGGGAAACAAAGGAGAAACACATGGGTGCCCCTCATGAACTTTTAAACATTTTTTTGAGAATGTTATTTCCACAAAGAGGTTCTATAACTTCATTCCTCCAGAGAAAAAAAGCCCTGGCCAGGAGGGAACCTGGCAACCCTAATCCTCCTAAACTACCATTACCTGGTTCTCAGTCAAATAGTCCCAGTGACTCTGCCATTGCCCCAGGACTTAGCTTGGCTTGTTCATAATCACTAATCTGTGTCCAGGAGAGCAGCCAGTAGAGAATGACACTTCACCCACATGTGTGTGCATAAAAAATGTACTGCTTGAGATGGAATTTAACAGTTGTACCTTGTTTACACTCGAAGTTAATTTTCATGGGCAGGTAAAACCTTGCAGAGCAGGTTTTGCCCATTAACCTCTGGGCTGCCTGGGTGTGAAGGCCTTTCGTATATAGGGCTACCAATAGGCCTGATTAAAAAAAATGTCCTGTCTCTTTAATGGAGGTTTAATGTGTGGAAGTAGACAATGGATGCTTTTCATGGCATAGAATTAAATGCTGTCCTACTAAGCCTCTATCAAGAACAAAGGAGTTGCTTCTTGTGGCCTCAAGACTCATGAGCAAGGGACACACACAAATATTCTAGAAAGAGATTAGTAATCTTCTGTCAGACAGGATGGGTGATGTCTGATGTTACTTAAAGCAGACATGGAGAATTGGAAGAAAGAAAAAGATGTTGCTTTGGAAGGAGAAACCTGGAGGAACAAAAATGGGGGAGGAGAAAAAATAAATGGCTTAGAAAGAGAGGTTTAAATATGGCTTGAAACAGAAATCTGGTAATTTTCATCGAATCATAGAGTTCGAAGGGACCTCAGGGTCATCTAGTCCAACCCCCTGCACAATGCAGGAAACTCACAAATACCTCCCCCTAAATTCACAGGATCTTCATTGGTAGCCAATATAACTACCCTGGCTACCTGTTAACTCACAATCATTCAGGGGTAAATTTAGGAAGAGAAGATTGCTTTTAGTTCCTTACTTGTCCTTTACTCAGTAGTTCCTAGACATTTTCCACAGCTGTATCAATCACTGCAAGATACGAGTTAACGTCACCCATTTATGAAAGAGTGGTAAGCTTCAGAACTACAGTCCAAGCCCTGCTCATGACCTGAGTTTGATTCCGGCAGAAGCTGGTTTCAGGTATCCCGCTCAAGGATGACTCAGCCTTCCATCCTTCTGAGATCAGTAAAATGAGTCCCCAGCTTGCTTGGGAGTAAAGCGTAGATGACTGGGGAAGGCAATGGCAAACTACCCTGTAGAAAGTCTGCCATGAAAATGTCATGATGCGATGTCACCCCAGAGTCGGAAACAACTGGTGCTTGCTCAAGTGACTACCTTTACTTTTCTATTATTTATGAAAACAGTATTATGGTCGTCTGCACCTATATAAAGCTTTTCAGATAAAGCTTCATGATGTTGAAATGGAATAGCATACATACCTTTTCCCATTTGTACAACTTTACATCAGAGGGGGGGGAAATCTGTTAATTTCTGCCTTGAGAAAAGCGACAGTCCTGTTTATGAAAAGCCCTAATTCATATGAGTAGCAATCCAGCAAGCCAAGGGAGGGTTGAGAGTAAAGCCTCTCTCTCTCTTTAATCAAATCTTTATTGAGCTTTTAATCTTCAGATAAATAAAAACCAAGTCCTACTGGGATGTGTTCCTAGAGCATGCCAAATTAATACAGCTGTACAATGGTGGGTACAGAGTGCTGGGCTGTGACCAGAATTGCAGGATGCAGCATCATGGCCTTCAAAGATGTGATGTGTCATTATTGAAAATCATGAAGTGTGAAAGATGCGCCAGTAAACACCTATCATTGTGACGACTCTCTGACAGACAATGCACAGTCACGCAGGCAGCTGCCTTCTACTGAGCTGCGTGGCCTGATGCTGTGGACTCAGAGAGGCCAAAACCACACAATATGTTTTTCCCAGATGTACAGATGTGTTCTGGGAGCTCCATGCTTCCTACATAGGGCTGCCAGATCCAGGCTGTGAAACTTCTGGAAAGTTGGGGATGGAGCCTGGGGAGGACAGGGACTGCAGCAGGTACAATGCCATTAAAGTCCAGCCTTCAAAGCATCCATTTTCTCCAGGGGAACTGATTTCTGTGGTCTGGCAATGAGCTGTAATTCCAGGGCATCCTCAGGTCCCACCTGGAGGCTGGCATCCTGATCAGGCCATTCAGATTGGGACTGTGGCATGCATGGAAAAGAGGTCTTTGACCTCTTCTTGTGTTGCTTTATGTAGCTGAAATAGTCCTGCTGTAAGGGTTAGGGACACTCATACCTGGCAATCCCCTGGAAGGAATTGGGAGAGGATAAAGATGGGTGCACTGGTGCATGTAGGCTTGCCAGCCCCTCACTGGTGGTGGTGGTGGGGGGGTTAATCCCCCGACTCCAGCCAGCAATTCCCTACTGCTTGCTCAGCAGGCCAGTGGGGAGGAAATGGTGCAAACAGCGGGAATGCAAGCAGCACCCTTATGAACTGATGTTATTCCCCATTAGGTTTGCCAGCTCTGGGCTGAGAAATACCTAGATATTTGGTGGGTGGATTCTGAGGAGGTGGGGTTGAGGAGGGGAGAGAATTCAGTAGGGTATAATGCCATAGAATCCACCAGTTGTAATCCCAGGAAATCTCCAGCCACCACCTGGAGATTAGCAACCTTATTCCCTGTCTACCTAGAAGTGACATCAGTGCATTGCCGGGGGACGTTGAAGATGCTCTTGTATTTAGACAAAACTCTGCCATAAAGATTTGCCCAAATGTCAGATCATCCCCAGCATCCCCCCCGCAACTTGCTGATGTCACTTCCAAGTGCATGGGAAATGATGTCAGGACATTGCTGTTAACATCATTGTGTCACTGGCAAGGCCCCACCCTGTAAATTCCCCTGCCAGTTGCCAGGTCCCATACCACTTATTTGAGTGATGGTCAACAGAAATCCTCTCCTTACTTTTTCACCACTGGAAGAGCTGGTCTGATCCAACCTGCTAGACCTTTTTAAAAGACTTATGGGACCCAACCCACCTGCAATTACAAGACAGCGCAGGATGGATAAGGAACAAAGATTCATATACTGAGGTGGTTTATGCAACAAAGTCAAGCTTGTATTAAAATTTTTTAAAAGCATCAGTATTGTACACACAAATGCACAAGAGTGGCTAAGCCACATATATAAAACCTGCAAGAACATTTGGGAGTAAGAAAATAACAAGTGAAAACACATCCAGTTAAACTTAACTTGACTGGAAAACAAAGTAATTTCTTTTAGTACAATCTGGTTCCTTTCTCAGGTCAGCTGCCTGCCTTTCTTAAAGCAGCCAAGCTCTCCAGTACAGATTTCTCTCTTCCCAGGTGCTCTGGCCCTCTTATTTCAGTTCTTGCTCTTTGCTCTCGGATTCCTCTTGTTTATATAGCTTATTGCTGGTACTCCCTCCAATCCTAACCCATCAGGAAAGGGGCATCCCTACTCTTCAATTCTTACCCCCCCCCCCCAAATACTTTAAGCTTCATTTCTCCACTTCCCCAAGGGCCCCTCTTTTTTGGATTCTGTTTCCTAGGCTGACCATATGAACCCTCTGCTTGAACCTGATCAGAATCATTTTTCTCCCCAAAGACAACCATTTTAAACATTAAATAGAACAAGAACCAAATACAAAATGATGGAAATAGTTCTGTTCCTTTACAGTCCTACTGCACTGTTTTTATGCTGCCCTGGCTTTTTACAATTCTCCCTGTGGAACTGGGTCCGCTTGCACATCAGTAAAAACCCTGGTCCCATTTGTACCAGGACTGGGACTTTTGGCCCTTCCTGTGATTTGCAGTCGGTGGGCCAGAGCCTAATGTAAGTGCAGGAAAATGTACTGTACATTGTATTGTAGAAAGCTTTCTTTTTGTTATTCTCTCTACTGATTGTTCTGCCTTTGCACAGCCTGTTAGACCCCTGTTGGGCATTGTAATCTTTCTTCCATTCATTCCTGTATTCAGACTTGTTCCTTTCCCTTTTGAATAGCACGAAATTTTCCCCTCCTACTGTTTTCCAATGGAATGATGCTCAGTCTAGGCTCTGCTCATTGCCTTAAGGAGCCTGTGGTTGTTTGAACCTCTGCATGTTTACTCTAAAGTAAACCCCACATATTTTAGGGAGAAATCTGCAATGGGCAAGACTGCACACATTACAAAAGGGGGGGGGGAGGAAGGAGGGATGGAGAGAGAGAGAAAGCACAATCCTGTTTCATAATACTTTGACACAGAAACCTGAATCTGAAACCATGCATCTATTATGCAAATTAGCTATTTGTTTGGCACAATTTACTCTTTTTCTGATAATAATCTGGAGCGAAAGATACTGCTCTGGGTGGATGCCTCAGAGAGCAAAGCCGCAGCCTGACTGCCCCAGTCATCCTCTATCAGGCTTGAAAGGACATCCCTGGAGCCTGCCTACTCCTGGTGTCTGGAAATAACTACAGCATAGGTGGGCTGTGGGCAAACCTTGGGGCATTAGGACTGCATCTGGATCTCTCTACCCACCTTTGAGGGCTTCAGGTTGTATCCCGGCTTTTTCTGTGTCCAGCACCAGGAAACAAGAAAAGCTAGCATCCAGCTTGGAATGCTAAAAAAATCAGCAGAGACTCAGATGTGGCTGAAGTCTATTTCCCATTCTCCTGCTCTTAATGATACTCACCACAGGCTGCATAACAGTTTTGTGAGAGCACTGGCCTGCTAGCTGATGTTGCAATCTGCCAGGCCAGTTCCCTCCAATAAACTGATAAACACCTTGAGCCTGCATGAAAAGCTTCTGCAGGCTGAATGTGATCCCTTGAGACCATAATATTCTCTCAGGTATAGACCACCAGCAATGCCTAGCTCCTCTGTTACATAAGAATGCCTTTCTTACTTCATAGTCAGTCCGCTTGTGGTAACTAGGCCACAGTTCACTGCTGTAGTGCAAAAGCAGCCAGCCACCTTTGTAAAGCAGAGATCCTCCTCAGAGAGATGAAACAGTATAGGAGATACTAGAACCCAGTTGTCTGAGGAAATGCATAAGGCCTTCATGAGTGAAGGACAATGGATCTAAGCAGAGGGGGCATCTTGATACACACAGAGTTAATTGCTTGGAAGGTTAGGATTTTAAGCTAGCAAGCCTGTGTGTGTGTGTGTCCATTTATGATACTTTGAGAGTTGTAGAAGCTTCAAAATCATATCTATCCCTCTCACCCACCCTTTGCTGATACAGAAGAGAGGATCTTAGAAAATTCTATTAGCAGATATGAATGCTGATATCTTTCATTACTATCCTCTGTAAATCTTCTCAGGTCCTAATTACACAATTACGTCGTTCTTAGTTTGTGTCCAGATCCACCATGAGGACATTCAATCAGACATACACTGTGTATTCTCTACGGGGAACTGAATTCCCAGACACATGATGGGGGATTGTGAAGGTCAGGGTCTTATACGATGCTGAAACAGAGGGGATTGTGAAGGTCAGGGTCTTATACGATGCTGATGTAAAGAGGTAGTGTGTGTCAACCAGTGTGGTCTCCACCTGACAGAGTTAAAAGGCCTTTGAATGTAATGCATTCAGCAACCCTGAGGGGATGGGCAAAGAATAATAACTTTTAATTTCTCCCAGAGATAGGGGAATAAGATATTTCAGAAACTAGGATAGACGTGATGTAACAGTCTTGCTGGACCATTCTTTTTAAGAATACAGTTGATAATCGAGGAGAGCAGAGAGCAGTCAGCAGCCAAGTTTGTGCCCTTGAGGTGAATATTGGCCTTCCCTCAGCCCCAGGGTTCTCATAGTGTAAATGTGAGCTCCTCTCAGAAGTCACAAATCATTCACTAGTTTTCCTAAGATACAGATGCAACCTCTTCCTCAAGTTAACTTGTTTTATCACAAAAAAGAGGTCCCAAGACTTCCAAAGTCTCCTGAGACAAGTTATCTCCCAATGAACTCTGTGGAGATAAAAATCCTACCTCCACACATTCACTGGTTTAACCTGCTGACCCAAGGCAAACTCTGAGACAAGATCCCTCTAGTCTCTTTTTCTCTGAAGGTTCAGACCCTTATCTGAGCTGAGACGGCTTTCTGTCTCTTGCACTCCACTCTCATCTGGCTTCTCCAGTCCTTCCAGGGATCCTGGTTGACTCCAAAATGTTCTGCTCACACACTGAACAGGACTAGATGTGATTGGTGTATTTCAGAAATACCCATATTTGCCCATCTATCACAGGGACCAACCTGGGATAAGGATCAGCACATGCAACTCATGGGGTAGGCGCTCCTTCCTTGGAGGTTATTAAACAGAAGCTAGATGGCCGACAGCAATGAGGATCCTGTGAATTTAGGGGGAGGTATTTGTGATTTTCCTGCATTGTGCAGGGGGTTGGGCTAGATGACCCTGGAGGTCCCTTCCAACTCTTTGATTCTATTATTCTAAGGGGGCCTAAGCCTTCCCCCATACCTTTTTCCCAACCTGTAATTATCCCAGAAGGTACTTGTTTGCTCCATTGGGAAAACTCATATGTGCCTCATCAGTTTACATGGAGACCCACAGTGAGGCAAATAGTGGCTCCCTGGGGCTGTTTCAGATCCTCCTTCCTTCCATCCATCCATTTGTGTTGCAGCTTGCAAACATCTGATGTTCATGTCTTGCAGGTCTCAGACATCTGACATTTATTCTATGTGACTCTTACATTAAGCAGGTTTAGCCTGTAGGCACCTTCATGTATGTTCATGTGTGTGTGTGTGTGCAGAGGCAGGGAAGTTTAGTCATGGCTTTCCTCACGTGCAATCTGAAGTAATCCAGTACATAAGTAGCTGATTCTTTAGACTGAACCCATCAGATTTCACAAAATATTACATGTACACTCTCAAACTTATCTTTGCCATCATAGGTCCTAGAAGATTTATTTCATGTTAATCAAGCGAAGGTTGAGATTCTTAACAAAACAGAACTCCATGACACCTGCAGCTTTTCTGGACACCTGCAAAAGCACAGCATCCCCAGGATATTTATGGAATAAGGAGCTGCACAATCTCAGGACGGACAGGCTCAGTCTGTTAGTGGGGGAGGGGAGTGAGGTCCAGATCTGCATTCATCAGGAAGCAGGACTCCTTCTGCTATATCATGAAACAGTAATGGTTATTGCTGCCAAGAGCGTCGATGAAAATACTCAATGGGTACCTTTCTTGGCATGCTCAGTTCTGCCATCTGTGTCTTACAAACAATTTTCCTTCAGCAGGGAGCAATGCCAGAATTAATATCCATACTGTTTTCTTGTGATATCACAGTTGGTATTCTGGCTTAATTCTCAGACCCAAAAATTCTGGCAGAGATTCTCCAAACATACTTTTTCTTGACTACATGTGTAGGGCATTTGGAGGGCAACCCAGATGGGATGCTGGCTCTCCCATCTTTCTAAACACCTCTCAGTTCCTTATTTCCTTTTCAGTTTTTAAATTCTGAATTTTTAATCCTAAAGCTAGCTAGACTGCTCTTTAAAGGACCACTAAAGCAGCCCAAACTGGGGGTTTCCTGCATGCTTCGGCTTTTGTTATCCATACAGTTGGAAATCTACCCTGCAAATCATGCTAGAGGATGAAGTTTCAATTGATAAGTATGCATTGGCAAATAAAGCCTTATTCAAGGGGTTGCATCAATAAAGATTACTTTAATTTCCTTGCAGCGAAGCAACGCAACCCATAGTGATCTATTTATAGTCTTGTGCTGGCTCAAGCTGTGGTTTATGGCCAGAGCTCTAACATGGTCTTGGAGTCCCAGGTTGTGGAGAGTAAACAACTTCCAATTCACCAGGCTCTTGCATTCATACATCAAGGGAAACCATTGTTTCTTTCAGACCATGAATTCTTTAGTAATGTTCTGCACAAGAAGGATTGAGAGGAGCAGCCAACCAAAAGAAAGAAGCTGTGTTCAAGCCCATCCTGGCAGATTTGCAGCTTAAAGTGACATCTGAATACACTCGGTTTCCTTCATAGAAGAAACAGTAATAGTGTCTCTGAACTGTAGTTACAAGGATACAGGTTGCGCAGGTCTTAGAGAGGTGCAATAGCAATTAACACAAACTGTACGAAATAGTACAGTTATGTCAAGTGAGTTGACAGAGGGCAGCTAATGATTTTAAGTAGAATTCCAGAAATAACAACTAACCACCAATTCTGAACCTCTTTCCCTAAATCTTAAACAATTCTTTGCACAGTTTGGCTGCCAGGCTGCATCTAGTTTTCTCTGAGCTTCTTCATAACATTATTTTTTGCTCCTTCTCTTTCCATGATTTATTTTTTATTTATCTGTGCTTTTTTCAATTGGATCATCAAAGGTGGGTTGAGAAAGCACAGAGAAACAAGGAAGGAACTACAGAAGGAGAAGGAAAGGAAAATGATGTTGTAAGGAGGGCAGAAGCTCAGAAGAGGGGAAAAAAACTCTGCAATATGGCATTCAAAACACAGGAAAATCTCTATGAGCCTGAGAAATGCTCTTAGTTCCCACGCTTTATTAACCCAAGTATCTTGGGAAAAGAAGTTTCAAGACTGAATTTTAAAAGCTTGTCATTCACCAAAGGCTGAGAATCCTCTTTCACACAAGAGCAGCACATTACAGGGCAAAGCATCAGGACTGTGCATTGCCTGTGAATTTCCACGCAACTGTGTGAGGTCAGCAGAGCCACCATGGCAGATATCAGGGCTTGTTTGTGGAGGTATAAGTGCTTAGTTATGGTCTAGACTTGATGGAATCAACTTCTGTGGTTCCTGGGAGTGCATCCTTCACAGGCTCTTTTGCTATTTCTCTATAACCTACCTTTACTTAAGAATTAACACGTTGTATCCGTGTTGGAATACACCTGGAGAAACCTGAGTTTAAATCCTCACTTTGTCATGAAGGTCCTGGAGGACCTTGTGCCAGCTGCTCTTGTTCACAGCCTAATCTACCTAACACAGTTGTTGTGAAGATAAATGGGGGCCTCTGTGTGCTCTCTTGTGGAAGTAAAAATGAACCAGAGAGGGGACGAGTTAGAATGGTGAAGTCATGCAGGCTGGGCGGGATGTGCTGTGAACGCAAAAATAAATGACCTCGAAACTGGAACTAAGCGGTTAGGTTTGGATCAAGCCATGACCAGCTGCAGAGAAAAGATACTAAGAAGTCAGTTTCACTGAAAAATTCCAAGTTTAAATTCTAGTTGCCCAGGCTCATCTGGGGGACTATAAATGTTCTTGGGGGGGAGGCCCTCCCCTTGAATGCTGTATCCTACAATTGTATAATACAGAATTCAACAGTTTTGGAAATTATTTTAGTGTCTTTCTTTGGCACCCTAAACTCCTAGGAAGAAAGGTGAGCAATAGATTCCATAAATATACACTTTCATTATCTGCAGGCTTTTACTAGTTATTTAAAACTTTCCAGTTGAATGTTAGTACACCTGCCACGTCTGGCTTTTTAATACAGCGTTAACAGTACATTGCGTCACCGTTCAATGTCACATAGACCTTCCTATCTATAGGTCTCTTTGGTGGGACAGTTTCCTAAAACAACATGCCATTGCTTACGAATCATGATTACTGGCTAAGCAGGATTGACCCTGGCTAATATTTGGAAGGGTTACTTCCAAGGAATACCAGGGTCATGATGCAAAGGCAGGCAATGGCAAGCCATCTCTGAAACATCTCTTGCCTTAAAACAAGCCTAGCTGGACAATCTTAGTATTCCCTGGCTATTCTACACACAATGCCATACAATTATTATTATTATTATTATTATTATTATTATTATTATTATTATTATTATTATTATTATTGTTGTTGTTGTTGTTGTTGTTGTTGTTGTTGTTGTTGTTGTTGTTATTATTATTATTATTATTACTATTACTATCAACATCCAGAGCTGCTCTTTTCTCTTCACCAGTTGGAATGTTCTTGAGCATTCTGTGACAATATGGTAGCTGATCAGTGCCTGAAGTAGAATGGAGGGGGTGGGGAGTCTGCAGGCAAAGGGCAGGCAGCTACCTACCTACCCTGGGGGATACCAGCCTTCAGATGGGACCTGGGGATCCCTTAGAATCACAGCTCATCTCTAGACTACAGACGTCAAATCCCTTGGAGAAAATAAATTCCTTAGATGGTGAGCTCTGCGGCATTGTAGTCCAGGCTCCATTCCCAAATCTCCAGGAGTTTGTTTCCCAACCTGCATCTGGCAACTCTACCCTCCATCCCCTCCAGTGGCCAGGGAGAATCCAGCAACCCTATACTTTCTCTGGGAGCCTAGTCTGGCTCTGACCCTTCTTCTCTAGCTCCTTCTGTATTTATATATACGCAAGGCTGGCTCCCTCCCTCCCTCCATTCCCGTTAACCTTCGATTTGGCTGTATGCTGCTGCACGGAGAGGAGTCAACTCCTCTAGGAATAGAAAGAGGGCATGTGAGGTCATTCCGTGGCTCGAAGTCTCGGGTAGCAAAAGAGTTTTTGATGTTCTGTTTGCCCTCACCCAGGCTGTTCGATAACGCTTTCAAGCCGTTAGAGCCATAAGAGGAGAAAAGATAATGGCCACTGAGCCAACTACATTACATTTTATGGTTCCGTAGCAATTACGCTGCATTTTATGGTGTCATAACATATTACATTTTATGGCTTAATATCTGCTTTAATACGGAGACGCCAATGCATAGAATCTTAACGAGGGGAGCTGCTCCCGTTTGGAAGGGGAACGGGGGCTTCCGACACGGAGGAGCTGGAGAGGACAATGCAATCGAGACGGGCAATTACCCTCAATGGCTCGGCCTCCCTGCAGCCAGGCGCCTCCACTCCCGGGCCTCTGCTCTCCGTCCTCAGCCCAGCACACACCGAGGAACTGCGAAAACCTATTTTTTTGACAATTACTTTGCATCTGACGCATTCAAATGGAAGAGCCCCTTTGGCTCAATTGGACGGAATTGTTTTCCAAGACGTTTGGAAACACAAACTTTACCCTCGGTACAATTCCTCTGCACTCAGATTAACCTCCACATAACTCTTTAAAAAAGGATCTTGCAGTTTTGAAATATATCATGGCCCAAGCTATGCTTAAGGGTCCAATAGGGTTGCAGCTTCTGGGTGGGGCCTACACATCTGATCTCCCGGAATTACAACCAGTATTCCCTCTAAACTGAGTTAGCGTGAGCTAGCTCACAGATTTTTAGCCTTCAGCTCACACAGTTTTGTCTTAGCTCAGGAAGGATGACCCCAGAGCACACTAATTTATGCAGTAGCTCACAACTTTAATGCCAGTAGCTCACAACTTCATTGCCAGTAGCTCACAAAGTAGAATTTTTGCTTACAAGACTCTGCAGCTTAGAGGGAACATTGATTACACCTTCATCTCCAGACTAGGGAGATCAGTTTTTCTGGAGAAAATAGCTGCTTTGTAGGGTGGACTGCATGTTGGCAGCGGAGGAGAGGACTCACAATAATGGGTTTAAATTAAAGGTGGGACAATACGGGCTGGATATTAGAGAAAACTTTTTCACATTAAGAGTTGTTCAACAGTGGAATCACCTACTGAGGGAGGTGGTGAGCTCCTCCTCACTGGCAGTCTTTAAGCAGTGGCTGGACAGACACTTGTCAGGGATGCTCTAGGCTGATCCTGCATTGAGCAGGAGGTTGGACTAGATCAGGGGTAGCCAAACTTGCGTAATGTGAGCATAGAATAAATGTCAGATGTTTGAGAACCAGAAGACATTAACAAACAGTACACACATAGCTTTATTAAAGCTCTTAATACTTTCTGTGCACAGAAAGATAAAATACATGTGCATGCACTTTACAACATGACTGTGCAAGAAGGAGACTTTTTAAAAATAGCTAGGCATAACAGTCCGCACAAGACCAGCACAGGGAATTATTTTTTGGCACCAGTGGGAGAAGAAAATACACATGTACCATCAGGGCTTTTTTTGAGCAGGAACATACAGGAACGCAGTTCCGGTTGGCTTGGTGTCAGGGGGTGTGACCTAATATGCAAATGATTCCTGCTGGGCTTTTTGTACAAAAAAGCCCTGTGTACTGTACAAATCACTGACCACCGTTTGCATCATTATGGATCTCTCTTTGCCTTGACAGCAAGGTTAGTAAATGCAGCACCTACAAGAGCTATGAAACTGGGGAACCCTGTGCTACCCTCTTTAATTCCATCCCTCCTTCCAATGGCTCCCTTGGCTCTTGTGCTCTCTTTCCCCATTCTAGGTCTCTGTGTGACCTCTGTGGTAGGACTTGCAAAGCCTGCCTATTTTCCCCTCCTTACTCCCTTCAAACACAGCAGAAATACTTGCCAACCTATGGGTCAACACTCAGAGACTGACTGTGGTCACAATGCTTTGTATGTTTACTTGAGAGTAAGCCTGCATTAAGTTCCTCCTTGGTCTCTGGGAGCCACACAATATGTGTGAATGAGTTGCATGTGGCCCCCAAGTTGCAATTTGGCCACCCCTGGACTAGATGGCTTGCATGGCCGCTCCCATCTCTATGATTACACCTCACTGAGCCCACTTCCCTCCACAACCCCACCCTCCCAGGCTCCACCCCCAAATCTCCAGGAATCCCCCCCAATGTTTGAGAACCCTGTAAATAATGGGCTCTTGCAAGAAAAGTGGGGGGATGAAATGAGAGGCTCAAAGAAATATGATAACATCACTGTTTTTTTTCTATTCTGCCAGTACTTAAGGTATAAACTTTTTTGGGAGGGGGATCCAAGTGTCAGAAATGGTTGTTCTGTTCTTTCAGCTCTTTTGCACTGCTCTCCCATGAAGAAGTCTGATGTATGGCAAGCCATTTTAGGGTATTTCCAGTGCCTGCTTGTAGAAGGCGGTGCCAGCAAAGAGACCTGCCCCTTTCTTGTTTGTAGGGCTGCCATCATTCAGGTGGGAGCTGAAGATCTCCCAGTATTGCAGTGGATCTCCAGACGACATCATTCATTCATTAATAAATTAAAACAGTTATTCCACTTCTCCTGGAGAAAATAGCTGCTTTGGAAAGTGGACTGGGTGTGGCATTAGAACCTACTGAGATCGTTCTCCACTCTAAACCTCACCCTCCCAGGCTCCACTCACAAATCTCCAGGTATTTCTGAACCCAGAGTTGGCAGCCAGGAGAACACACAGAAGAGCCTTCTCCCAGGAGACCTTTTGTTAATTGCATGGCTGTTTCTATGGTTCAGGGACGGCAGGCCGCTGTCAGAGGCAGATTGGCCCTATGTGCCTTATCAGAAACATTCCTGGAGAGCTGTTGCCAGGAAGGAACAAGCTGAGCCAAGAGACCCCCTATGGGGCTGGGAGCCCCTGCTTGGCTGGGACCCTGTGGTGGCAACAACAACAAAAAATGGGTGTCATTGATCAGCCTGCTGCCACTGCTCTTATTGCGGTCTGACTCTGAGCTGAACAGACAGCTCCTGCAGAGCTGCCAGCACAGCAAGGGGTCTCTTGGCTCTGCTTCCTCCAGGACCGTTTTAATAGCCTGGTCTGCTTCTTGCTGCTGTTTTCCAGAGGATGGTTTCAATGGCTGCTTTATCCTATGCAGGGGGTTTTTTGAGCAGGAATGCACAGGAACTCAGTTCTGGCTGGCTTGGTGTCAGGGGGTGTGGCCTAATATGTAAATGAATTCCTGCTGGGCTTTTTCTACAAAAAAGCCCTATATGAAACAATGGTGACATCAGGGGGTGTGGCCTAATATGCAAATAAGTTCATGCTGGGCTTTTTCTACCAAGAAAGCCCTGATCTGATGTATGGTTGTTGGCAGGGTTTTTGGGGTAGAAAAAGCCCAGCAGGAACTCATTTGCATATTAGGCCATACCCCCTGCCACCAAGTCAGCTGGAACTGCATTCTTGTACATTCCTGCTAAAAAAAAAAAGCCCTGATTGTTGGTGTACTTTTGTTATCCATCTTGGACTTACAATGTAGTCAAGGGCAATCTAGAAATACTTTGATCAATAATTTTGTGCCAATTTATATTTAGAATGATGGACCCTTGGGATCCATTCCACTCACTGTGGCATGTTCTTCTAGTGCAAGGAGATTTCCACTGATAAATGATGCTCTCCAGAAGAAAACAGAACAAAGGTAAAGTGGTCCTTTGTTTTATTTTGTTGCAGTAGACTAACTTGGCTGCTCCTTTGCAGTCACCAGAGAAGAGTGAAAGAGATCAGATGCTGCACATTTTATCTTTGGTTTTTCTATAACCCTTCTTTATCATTACTATTAAACACCACCTGAAATCAGTTCTGCAGCAACTTGGGCCTATCGTCCAAGTATAGAAGTGCCATCACAGCAAACAGCAGGTGATTCTTGTCACTGATGATCTCCGAGATGATGGTTGAGAGATAAATTCTCTCCAAAAGTTTTGTAAGAGATGATTCTCTATTTAGAGCTAACCCAACTCGATTTTTTTCCTCTCCTCCCTCATCTCTGTGTACCTCTTCACCTCCTTCCCCTCCTTTTATGCATGCAATTTGATTAATCCATGAGGATTAACCTCTCTTTAACTCCTTGATTAGCTGCATTTTAGAACTCCATTTGTTTTCCCTTTTCATCAAGACAGACTAATTTACATCGATATAGACATACTGCAATCTCAAGAAAATCAGTGCAAACGATGAAGAGACATGACTGGCATCTCAATTTCACCTTCCAGATGCAACATCCTTAACACGTGCATTTTGCTTTCACACAGGCACACTATTTGGGTAGGAAGAACTTTTTTTCTCCAGGCAGAGTGGCCAGAACTCAAGTAATGGGCAGCGGGCTGGGGGGGGGGGTGGGAATCTCCTGTGGTATTCCCCTAGGACTTAAATCATAATTTTGATTCCCATTCCTCACTGCAACCAGTGGAAAGAAGTGCTAGAGCAGTAGAATACCTTGAACAGAAAGAACCAGTTCATTAGAGGGTCCTCGGTGCCTGCTGGCTGTGGAAGGTTGTCAAACAGCCTGATTCCCCTCCACCTGGCCCCTGTGGACAGCTGGCAGCAGGAAGCCTGCTGCATCCCTCAAATGGTGGGACAGGTGATAAAGAGAGCATGTGCCAGCTGCCTGGGGAGAGGAGGATGAGCAGCATCTCCCAACCTCCTCCCATTCCCCACCTCCTTGTGCCTGGGGAGGGGAAGTGGGGAATGGGGGGAGGTTGGGAGACACTGCTCATCCTCCTCTCCCCAGGCAGCCCTGCCAGAGGCAAGGGAGACTGGCAGTGTCCTCCTACTCCCCCAACTCCCTGTAGCTCAAGAAACATAACCTTTCTGCCTCCCTGGGGGTGGGGGAGGCGGGGCTTGAGCACCCTTGCTTGGATACCCAAAATCTTCAGGCCAAACTTTTAGAGGTGGTACAGTGATATAATTTTAGACTCTAGCTAATGGTCTTTGGCTAGGGGATCCATTTTTGATAGTAACATATACCTCAAACATAAAGCTATATTCTGCTTTTGGGGCCTAGCAATGTCCCGCTTTTACTGCTGATCTTCAGCTGGCAGAGATCAGCTCCCCTGCAGAAAATAAGGGTAAAGTCTAACAGTGACTGCACAGTTAAAGAATCAAACAAAAACCAAGTCTTTAGGAAATTGTACGAATTTATATCAGAAATTCTCAATTCATGCAATAAAAGAGATCCCGCACATATACAGACCACAAAAATCCATTCTGATATGTCGACTCCTGAAAAATTTGCAACTCCAATAGGGTTAAAAAACCTCCTTCTTCCTTACGGCACACAAGGACTCCAACCAACGACGTTGGCTTCTAAGGTAAAAATCACCTCACATGATCACTAGCTTGAACCATGTTCCACTATAGATAGCTTTTTCGAAAGCTGAATGATAAACCTTAACGCATCATTCTGTCACACTCTTATCAACGTACATTCTTAACTTCTTAAAGACGGCTTCAAGTTAAGAATGGGCGTTGATAAGAGTGTGACAGAATGATGCATTAAGGTTTATGATTTGGCTTTCGAAAAAGCTATCTATAGTGGAACGTGGTTCACGTGAGGTGATTTTTACCTTAGAAGCCGACGTCGTTGGTTGGACTCCTTGTGTGCTGTAAGAAAGAAGGAGGTTTTTTAACCCTATTGGAGTTGCAAATTTTTTCAGGAGTCGACATATCAGAATGGATTTTTGTGGACTGTATATGTGTGGGATCTCTTTTATTGCATAAATTGAGAATTTCTGATATAAATTCGTACAATTTTCTAAAGACTTGGTTTTTGTTCTTTCTGGCACAGTTGATTTTTGTTTGACCCCTGAAGAAAATGGCAGCTTTGACTGTACCGTGCTGAGGCCCCTCCCCTCCCCAAACCCTGCTCTCTCCTGGCTCCACTCCCAAAGTCTCCAGGTATTTTCCAACACAGACCTGGCAACCCCAAGTGGGACATTCTCCTTAGAAGTGCTTTGGAAGTCTTTGGGCTGGATGCAGCTGTCCTTTGGTTCATGCTAAGCTCTGCTGCTAGCTGTGCTGCTCCCAGCAGTGTGGCAGTCTTTAAAAAGCCACCAAACGCTTAGTTGTTTTGGTACCACAGACTGGCACAGTTCTTTTACCAGCCCTTTCCTTTCAACAGCTTACAGATTGCACTGGCAGCATCCCACAGCAAGGCAGAATCTTGTCTGAAAAACCATTTGCTCAAAACTTTTGCAGTTGGTTTTGAAACAAACAAACAAACTGGTTTTTCAAGAGTTGGACATAGGAATATTGCCGGCAATTTTATTTGAACTCATTGGTCTTCTTTTCAAAATAGTCAGGTTGAATCCTTCTTGGAAAATCTGTGGCTGCTCTAGTCCTGAAAATTAGTACAGAAACTAAAGATTTGTATTACTGAAAGCAATGGATGGCCAGTGCAAGGGAAAACAAGGAGAAAATAAAAAGGAAGAAGAAGAAAGTACAAGTCTGGAGGAGGCAGGAGGCATGATATGTGTTCACATAAGCTGTTATTGTTTAGTTTAGTTTAGTTTAGTTTAGTTTATTTGATTTATATCCCGCCCTCCCTGCCAAAGCAGGCTCATGGCGGATCACAATACACAATAAAGTCACAATAAAACAATTAAATTAAACATTAAATTAAAACAGTTAAAACAATTTAAAGAATTGATTGCGAATTTCCATTAGTTACAGATGGCATTCAGTGTTCTTAGACATCCATTTAGATCTAATAATTCTGCAGTTTCAGTTAAAAGCTAGCTGAAATAATATCGTCTTGCAGGCCTTGCGGAACTAAGGTCCCACAAGGCTCTGACCTCCTCAGGCAGTTGGTTCCACCAATGGGGGGCAGCAACTGAAAAGGCTCTTTCTCTGGTTGTTTTCAGTCTTGCCTCCCTTGGCCCAGGAATCGATAGTAAGTTTTGCGTTCCAGATCTAAGTACCCTCTGGGGAACATGTGGGGAGAGACGGTCCCTAAAGTACAATAAATAAGTCAACAAATAAGAATGCGCTAAAGCATTCTTGCTTTTTCCCTTGATATTTCTGCCTAATCCATAGTCTAAAACCTTCTGTTTCTCTGAACAATCGTTCGATGAGCTGGAAAACGAGATGCAAGAGTACAGAAAGGGAAACGTCTGTGAATCTAAATGGTTAACAACTAGGGAATCATGGGAAAGGAGGTGGATGTATGTGGATCACTAGCCAATGTCTGTCTGAGCCCTGGCGCTCAAAATTGTGAAACTGACAAAGAGAAGAGAATCTTCAACTTATGACCTCAAACTGGTTTTTAGAAGGCTGATTACCTTGATGGTAGAAAGAACAGCCATTTTGTGATGCAGTGGAAGGTCTTGTGCCCCCGGCTGTGCTGGCTGTGGCATTGGACACCTCATGCTGTGGTGCTGGTCTCTTAGCCCTCCAAGTATATCAGGTGAATACAGAACAATTTTTTTCCAAGAGGTTTTAAGTGCTTCTCAACCTTATGGCTGAGATCAAATGTAGTACCTGTTCTTATCAGTCTAATATCTAATACATTCTCTGGGTGAGAACTATATATTAAATGGATTTTCGAAAGTGAGAGCTGGAATAGGGGCTTGCTCCATCCACTCCATGCACTGACCTGGTATTGCAGTACCTCCAGGAACTGTGCACCTCCTCTTGGGGAGAATATATATGGTTAAAAAACAGAAGAGAATTTTTGTTTTTCTTTCCTTGCTCATTGTTACATTTTACTTTTAAAAACACCCTGGAATTTCTCACATTCCTCTATCATAAACACTGGCCTTGTTCCATTTACACTGGTGTCCAGTTTGCCTCTGAGCGCTATTCAAGGTGCTGGCTTTAATATTTGAAGCCCTGTGGGGCTTGGGGCAATATACTTTAAGTAACTCCTACTCCCATGTGGACCTGCTCTGGTTATCTTTGGAGGCCCTACTCTGGGTGCTTCCACTATCTGAGGCGAGACAGGTGACAATCCGAGAAAGGGCCTTCTTAGTTGTGGGCCCAAAATGTTGGAACTCTTTCCTCAGGGAGATTCACTTGTCTCCTTTAATTATTGTCTTCCATCAGTGGGTGAAGACTCTTTGGTTTGGTTTGGTGTTCCCCCACTAGCTGTTATTCCTGTGTGTTCACAGACTCCTATGCATTCCTTGGACAGCAAAGACACCATAGACAGTCTGAGCATGGAACATCTCAAAGACACAAAACAAGATCAGAAAACATGGAGAAAGCTGGCCCATAGAATCGCCAAGAGTCGGAAACAACTGAATGGTAAACGTTTTATTGAAATATTGACAGAAAAGAGAAAGGAAGGTGCTACTCCCTCCAGGGGAAGTGTTCTCTGTTGTCTGGACATCAGCTGTAATTCCAGCAGAACTCCACACCCCACCCTAAGGATGGTTGCCCTAACAAGGGGTCAGGATGTTCTCTTCTTCTGTAATCTACTACAACTTGTTGCCAGTGTTCCCTCTAAGCTGAGTTAGCGTGAGCTAGCTCACAGATTTTTAGCCTCCAGCTCATACATCTTTGTCTTAGCTCAGGAAGGATGACCCCAGAGCACACTAATTTATACAGTAGCTCACAAAGTAGAATTTTTGCTTACAAGAACCTGCAGCTTAGAGAGAACATTGAGAATTATTGCTGATCTGATATACTTATGGAGTTTATCACCTTTTAGGTCTGGTGAGAGGGGAGCATTTCTCCTTCCCAGGGAGGGACTGAGCTCCCCCTCCCAATGCAAATTTCCATTTAGGATAGCTTTTTCTTAGCCAGCCATACTTCTGCTGGGGTTGAAACACAGACACAAACTATAGCACTCTCTTGGTGGTCTCCCCCCCCCCCCACCATCACCATCATAGTCAGCCCTCCAATGAGCCAGACAGGTACCCTCCTCTTCCTGTTGCTAAGCAACACCTCACAGACTCTTCACAAAAGCACTCCTTTCCCAAAGGCAACATTGTTAGATCTGTCATTTCTTAAATAATTATGGTTATTTATTATTTCATATAATCAAATAATTAACTAGATGATACAGATCATTCCAGTATACACCCTGGTTTTCTTTTGTTATTGTTAAAGTAATGGAAAGAGAGGGTGGAAGTGGATTTTCAGTCTTCTCTGGGTAGCCTTGGAAGAACAGTCCATGATCAGGGATGTGTGTATTCTATAAAATCACTGAAAAGCAGAGGGAGACTATATTATATTGGGTGCAAACAATTCCATACTTTGTAAAAAGTGAAAGTTCTGATTCTTCAGATAACATATCCCTACAAGCACAGACATCTCTGAAAGTCTAAATGCAATGATCGTTAAATTCTTGGAAACCAGAGGAATTGTGTAGTGGGATTTAAATGGAGGAAGTTCCTTCTTTTCAGGACTTTTTTTGTGATAAGCTAATAGGCAATACTAAACAGAGTTTCATCCTTCTAAACCCATTGATTTCAGAGGACTTAGAACAGTGTAACTGTTTAGATTTATTCTGTAAATATAGAAAATAGAAAATAATAAAATTGCTTGCTTTCATAATATGTACATGCATTCCATAAAATCTCAATTTTTATTGTTACCTTGGGCAGGATATTGTGTTTTAAGTGAAACTAGACCCCACTCTCTTGCCTATAATTTATTGCTGTTCAGGAGAGAGTTTGGTATGGTGTTATCTGCAGCAAATGGATATGTTTTTGGAGGACAGCATTAGGTAATGTATTTGACAAATTGCCTACTCATGACTTACTACCTTTGGTATGTTCTTTCTGCAGTTTTAGTTCTTCTGATGAGGTCATTGGGCCCTGGAGGGATTTTCTGAGCAGGTTTTACAAAGAATGCTTTCCAAGTACTTTAAGAACATGCCAGAAGACTGAATTGCAACTTCTTTTCTGCTTAAGGAATACTCTTGAGGGTGAATTATCATGATTTGTAATCTCGTGATTATAGAAAACAAGTGTGCTAAATAGTACAGAAATTACAAAGACTGTGGGTAATTCCAATTAAAAACAAAAACAACCAGTTGTGTAATTGCTTTTTATTTGTGCCAACCAAAACAGCACACAACAGCAAGCTTGCAAGCGCTCCAGAATTCTTTATCAAGCTGAAGGTTCAGTCAAAACAAAAGAATGGGGTAAAGGACAGAAGAGAATAAAATCTTTATTGATGTTCTATGGCTAGCTAAGTTACTAAAAGATAGTTTTAGGGTTTCATGGAATGTTTCTTCAGGCTCAGCGCTTTTTAAAAAAGCCTGACAAACCCAAAGATTTGCCAAGCAGCAAAGGAGCATGAGGAACGTCTATCTGTAACAGGGGACACTGACTGTTAAGAGAATTCTGAAAGCTGTTTGTAGACTGTTTTTGTTTATTACACTGTTTTGCCATTAGATCCTAACTTTGCATCATTTTACATTCTTGACACTACCCACCAGCTATACGAAGTTCACTTGTATCCCATTCCCTCGCTTGAAGAAATATGCATGCATACAAAAGCTTACATTCTGAATAAAACTTCGTTGGTCTTAAAGGTGCTACTTGACTCCTACTTTGTAGACTGATTATGTTAGGCTTTAACTAGACACAACTAATTTAAAGAGTGTAGCCTTCCCCTCCCCCCACCCCGCCAAGCCCGTCCTGAATCTGCCCAGGATGAATCCTATCCACGTTTCCTCGGGTACAGCCCACACACCTTTCAGAAGCGGCATTTACTGCCGAGTAAACACATAGGGTTGCCAAGTCTGACTCAAGATATATCTGGGTACTTTGGAGGTGGAGCCAGGAGACTTTGGGGGTGGAACCAGGAGCAAGATTGTGACAAGCATCCAAAGGGAGCTCTGGCCATCACATTTAAAGGGACCACACTCCTTTCCTCCATTTGAAATAATGAAAGATAGGGGCACCTTCTTTGGGGTCTCATAGAATTGGACCCCTCAAGCCAATCTTTTTAAAACTTGGGGGGGAGGGGGGTTGAGGAGAGGCACCAGATGCTATGCTGAAAATCTGGCACCTTTACCTCAAAAAACAGACCCCCCCCCCCGAACCCCAGATACCCACGAATCAATTTCCATTATAGCCTATGGGAATCGGTCTCCATAGGGAATAATGGAGTGCCCAGCAGACATTTCCCTCCCCCTCCCGCTTTCTGATGACCCTGAAGCAGGGGGACGGCCTCTAAACCGGGGGATCCCCTGCCCCCACCTGGAGATTGTCAAGATAGAGAGCTCACAGGTATGAGCTCACTTTAAACTTTTGGTGAGCTGCCTGAAGAAGGCACTCCGAAAAGAGGACAGATGCGCAGTCCATTTGCAGCCACACCGTGGAAAGCAGTCATATCTATTTTGGAAATTCTTGGACTTCGTGTAGTTCTGCAAACAAAAAGAGAACATTGTACATTTTTTTGTAAAAAATAATTTCTGGAATACTATTGAATATTGTTTAGTAAAAAATTGTTTTGGTATTATATGTTTTAGTAAAAACCCTCAAAGAGTGTTCTATATTTTTTTTGCCCACCTGGAGATTGGCAACCCTATAAACACGCATTAGGATGGTGCAGTGATCAGCGGGGGGGGGGGGGGGGGAGGATCATTCCGCATCAGATAGCCTTGCCCCCACGAAAACTAATCAGTTAAGTCCACGAATGCAAAAAAAGTTTGCTCCGTTCCTCCAGGAGGAGCCTGCATTCCTCTGCACAAAAATCAGCGTAGGGCAAAATCGCAAGACGGAAACAGCGTCCGCTACAGAAACCACGACTCTCCTCTCTGGTTTCCGGGTTTCTTATGGTGCCCGCAGAAACGGTTGTCAAGGGCAACGCGCGACGCCATTTTTTTCTTCTCCGGCGGCCGCTGCGAGAGTTTCCAAGTCGACTAGGCTGCAAGGGGTTTTGATGCGTCCATGTTGCATGTAGAGGGGGCAGGCCTCGGAAAGCCGGGGAGGGAGGACTGTGGAGACTAGAAGAAGGGGAGGGGGGCTTCTAATGGACGCCTTAGCTGCAGTTTCTTAAAAAAAAAAAGGAAAGTCCCATCTAGGGGGTGGGGATCGGTGGGGAAGCCCCAGTCAGAGAAAGCACCTCCAAATGTGGGGCGGGGAAGAGGCATGCAGAGATTCATAAATACTGGGGAGGAGCGTTTAGAGTAACGGGGTTTACTGAGGTGATCCCTGGGAGAGAATTGTAGTAGCAGCTGGGTTGTCCTGCCGACTGAAACTTCTGAGAATGTGTGCGGCGGGGGGAGAAGTCGTGGGATTTAAATTTGATAGTCCTTAAAGAAAAGAGGGCGGATGTAGTGTTCTGATCTTGGGACTAAGTTAAAGTGTCTGTGCAGTTTCAAAGAGAAATGATTGGCAATGTGGCTGTATGCAGGCACTGGTGTCAGAAGTGGATCTGAAAGCATCCAGGAATGTAGCAAGCTCTTAATTGTGGCAGATGCTGCTTGCTGGGAACAGAGAAGAGGCAGATGAGCTAGCCTTGGCTAGAGATGATATTAGAAAGAGTCAACCAATAACTTTGGTTCATGGTGCACCGAGACGCTGATGCATAAGTTTCCATGCAGCAGCTTGATCTGATTAGAGAAGTTTGGCTATTTGTGCAAGCCTTGGATGATGTGGTTTTATTCCCCTCTTGCTTGTCAGAGCTAGGTGTGCAAAGAACATACATCTTTGCACTAATCCTTGTTGGCCAAAAGAAGTTTGCTTTTTTAAAAATGCTTTTCCCCTAGTTGTCTAAAGTAAGCAAAAAAAAAAAGAGAGCTATTCTGCCTTAGCAGCTGCATGGGGACAGGATTGGCAATAGCAACTGAAGCTGGGGCCTGTTGAAAGAGCTGTTTGACAAGACAGCTGAGTGGCGACACAAAGATGCCAGCGAACCCAAAGACAGACCCTCGTTACTTTGTCCTGATCAAGCCTTTGCCCATCCCTACCCAGAAAGGTCTGAAAGTCCAGGCACGAAGCAGCACCGTCTACAATTGCTGGGACAACACAAGAGAGCATGTTTTCCGGGAGAACTATCGCAGGAGGGTCAAGCAGGTCACTCAGCAAGGCTACTTTACCCCTAGCTGGAGACCTTATCAAGATTTTGGAGAGCCTCTTTACCTTGAACCTAAAAGACTCACTCTCCATGGCCTGGGACAACTGCCCCCGGTAGGTGTGCTGCTCTTCCAATATTTTTCCATTTGGAGGTGTTTTCTGTTATAGTTATTGGGCCTCCTTGTGGCAAGGATGTTTTGTTGGAAAGTCTCTGACCGTGATTATTAAAAGAACAAAGGAAACAGGCCCTCTGTTGCTAAGATGGTGGTGATCGCACCTTTGTAGTATACTAGCATCCTCTGCTGGTAGCCACTTCCTCCTGTGAAGATGCTTTAGGAAGGGGGGAATTTCATACAAATGTTCCCTTGCACCCTGATTCCACTTACTTTTCCAGACTTCAACCTTACTGAGACCTCAAGGCTTCAGGGCAGAACCTGATGGCTTGAGGCTGTGACCTAGTCTGGTGAGTTGTCTGTGCGTGCTTGGGCCTCAAAGTTCTCTTTAGGTGTAGAGGAAGTAATAGCCTTAGCTACTGTGAGTAACAGGCAGTATGAAGCCTCTGGATTGGTCAACCCTGGAATAAATAGTAGGAGCATGGCCTTCTCTCGTCAATGGAACAGGACCTTCTGCTTCTAGCCTTGTGAATCTCTTGGGTGGCCCTTCAGCGAGGAAGGATGAACTTTGATATGGTTACCACTGGTGCCAGCTGGCCATGATCAGCAGAGTTGGAATGCTTTTCAGAACACAGCATTTCCAGTCTTTGAGTGTTTTCTTGGGCAATAACTTTCTGTTATACCTCCCTCCTTGCTATTCTGAGGCTGCCCCAAAATGGTCCAACTGAGCAATCTGCGCATTTGTTTAAGAAGTATGAAATGTCCCAGTTTAGTTTTGGTATCATGCCTCCTTCTCTGCAGAGATGTGCACATGTAAAGCAGGCAGTTCTGATTCATTGCAAGTCAACAAATGCTGCTTCTCAAACAGCATTTTGGTTACCTGATTGTTTCCAAGCGCTGTGTTAAAAAGGTCTGATCTGATTCCTTAGCAGACCTCTGTGTGTGTGTTTGGAGAGTTAATTGCCATGGCAAATTCATCTGCCAAACCCACAGGGGTGGCTTGTTGACTTAAAGAAAAGAGACCTTTTTATTTTGAACACTCAAAACAATTCTGTCCTTTCCAATGTGTACTTTCACCATTGCTCCTGCCCTGCTTTGTATTTATAATAGGATTCTCTTGGGTAATTATGTGCTGTACATAAAGCAGATGTGCAGTGAGATGGATAACTGCATCCACCCACAAAGAAACTGTAGAAGAAAACGAAGCCATTGCTGTTGTCAACATTAGCATTATGTGACTCCTGTAGTTAAAGAGCTACAGGGGCTGCTGTTAAAAATTGCATAGATATGTCCCTGAAGACTCCTTGCTGGCAGCTAATGTATGTGGAAGGGCCAGCAACAGGAGCTTCACTTCTTAGAAGCCCGTAAGACACTATTATTGATGTATGTCACCCAGAGCCCGGCACTAGCTGGGGTGGAGCGATTAATTAAATCAAATAAATAGTAAAAATGATAATAATAAAAAGACATTTTAACTCATTTCTCCCTAGTGCAATAGCAACAGAAGTGCCTCAATTGTGTTTTCTCATAATGCACTTTAGGTGCTTGCACATCCCTTTACTTCCTTTTTACTTGCATAGGGAAGTGAGCAGCTAAGGTGCATATAATGCTGAGAGCTTTGCCCAAAGCTTTTGCTGCAGGTCCTTGGCCTCACTCTGAGCTCACACTGGAGAAAGATGGCAAGCTATTTAAGGGGTAGTGATCTAGGGGTCAAGTGCTTTGACAGGGGCCCTGATAAGAAGACCTTGTGGACAAGGAAATTAAAGTAGGTAGAAACTGGGTTTTAAAACTTTTGTTGGTTTCATGCACCTTTCTTGGTTACTGTTCTAGAGGGGGAGCTACCATGCATAGGAAAAAGGTTAGCCACCCAGAATTCTTCCCGAAAGACTGACACCGCTTTCACACGTTAGCTAATGCGCTTTAACTCTTGTTTGCAGCCACTTGCAAATGGTTGCTAAAGTGCATTTGAATGGAAAGCAGCTGAGTCACAGGGAGGAGTTGTGGCTTTTATCAGTGATAAAATGCCTGTTTTGCATGCAGTTCCCAACAGTTAAAAGCAGGCTGTGAGTGAAGTGCAAGATCTCTGTGTGATAATCTGGAGAGCCGCTGCCAGTCAGAGTGGACACTACTGACCTTGATAGACAGTGACCTGATTTGGTATAAGGGCACTTCATGTGGCTTAGAAGCTCACTTGTATTCTCCAAATGTCAGTTTTCAGCTTGGTGAGGGTTTTGCTTATATCTTTGTTATAAACCCACTGGCTGGCTTGGGCGTGTCTCCCTCAGGCTCAGTTTCCTGGTCTGTTGAGAGGAAATAACTGTGTTTCTCTCATATGTTTCTTATGTGGATTAATGCAACCCCCCCACACCTGTTAAGCACTTCTCTGAATATGGAGTTGAAGAACCCTTGTTCTATGGTAGACAAGTGCTCTGGGGATCCTTGGCTGTTGCCATGGCTCCATGGGAGATGTAACTGAGCATAGCTGCTGCAAATGTATCAGTTGGTTTTATATCAGTTTCACACTGCCTTATAAATGGACAAGTTCCTACTCTCCAGCATTGGATTCAGAATTCCTTCTGAGCAACCAGGCGGGGGGGGGGGGAAGTTTCTGTGATTTCAAGGAGGTGTTTCTTTTTAACTTTCAGACCACCAATATATTCACAAATGTAATTTCAAGAGGATGCTTTTTTCTTTCAGGCCACTAATGTATCTCACATAAGCATGTGGAAGGTGGGAGACAGACTGATTAAAAGCTACCCCCCCTTTTTTTTGCAAGGCTAAGGATGACAGCTTTCTACAGAGAATTCTGGGGATGGTAGTTTGTTATGAGTGTTTAGACTAGTTCACTCTTGGCTAAATATAATCATCTGTACAGAACTGCAGTTCCTAGAGTTCCTTTGAAGAAGAAAGTGGCTGTTACACCAGCTTTAAATTAAGTACAGGGCTTTTTTTGTAGCAGGAACTCCTTTGCTTATTAGGCCATACACCCCTGATGTTGCCAACCCTCCAAGAATTTACGGGGTTCTTAGCACACCACCTACTGTAAGCTCCAGGAGGACTGGCTACATCAGAGGGGTTTGGCCTAATATGCAAGGGAGTTCCTGCTACAAAAAAAAAAGCTTTGAGTACAGGTTATGATCAAAGGCCTTGTATTCAGCAGCACTAAATCCTAAATCAGAAGCACAGGAGGTTTTTTTTGGGGGGGAAGGGCTTATTTTCATTCACAGAGTCATTAGTCTCATGTTTCAGTGGCTTCTTATTATGATGTCTTCCATGCTTTGTGATATGAGGCTAGAAATGTGATGCTTGGAGCTGGTGACCAGCCAACTGCCAGATCAGTGCTCTTTCAGTCACTCATTGCAGTTGAGCTCTGCACAACTGGCATAACTTTCCCCTTGACACTTTTGATCATTTGCCGTGTTTGATTAAAAGCCCACAGTTGTCTGTGGGTGAAGTTTAGAAGTGGACAGGGAAAATGAACTAATTTTTATACTATCACCAGAGCTATTTTTGTGGATGGCCTTGTCCTCCACTATTATCATGCAGCAAGCTACGGCAGTTAGCAATGACAGTTAATGATAAAAATGAGGAATCAGGGATTCCTTATCCAAGTTCACAAAATCCATGCCTGGGTTTGCTTTTTTCTTCTTTGACCGTTTTTAAACTATTGCTCAGTATTTTCTACCATCTGACCTCTGATTAACTTTTCGTCTCAGTTCCAGCATTGTCATCTAAAGGCATGCAGGCCCTTTAGATCCTTCTGGATCTATCAATGGCCTTTGATACAGTTGACCATTTGTTGCTGATCAACCAACTTGCCTTTTTGGGGGAAAGGGGCACTGCACTTGGTTCTCCTTGTTCCTCCAGAGACTCTCTCGGAGAGTTCTGAATTGTGGGGCCTCTTAGGGTTTGATCCTCTTTCCAATGTTATTTAACACACACACGCCCTCTTGCTGAGACTGTCATGAGGTTTGGAGCTGCTGATGACACTCAGTTCTTCCTCCTTCTGGATAAGCTGCTGAAGGCAGGACTCTTGGCACTATCCCAGTGCCTTGATGCAATAGTCCAGTAGTTAAGGGGGGAGCTGCCTGAAGTTGAATCTCTCCAAGACAGAGGTCACATGGCTGGGAAAGACTGAGAGGCTAGCTGGAAGCTCTCTCCCAAGATTCCATGCCAGCTGCACACTCTGTAAAGATCCTCGTGGTGTGGTTGGATTCTGCCTCATCTTTGGATAACAAAACAGGAGAGACCATGAGAGACAAAAATAATCACAGTGCATTGTAATTAAAGCTAATAGCAAAAGTAAATACAAACTTTAAATAACATCACACATAAATATACAGTAGAAACAATATAGCCAAACCATTTATAGTCCAATAGTCAAAAATCTTCCAAGGCATCCACTCCATCAGAGAAGTCTTCATAGATAAAGTCCTAGGTACAGTCTTCTAACAGTATTTCTTTAGGTACCCCAGGACTTCAACAGACTAGGAGACATGCATCCAGAAAAGCCAGAACTAAGACCATAAACCCAACCATCGTTTCAATTCAGATTATTTGTGGTCCTTGCTCTAGTATGGTGATAGCCATATATTTCAATATTATAATGTTATTTGTTTTTATATTGTTTTTACTTTATTAGTTTTAATGTTGTAAGTCACCACAAGACCCTTCGGGTGACTGGCAACTAAAAAAAAGGCAATAAATGAATAAATATTGGGGAGAAATAACTTTTTCCCAAGTAGCCACTTATCAACTCATTAGAACTTTTAAAAAAGAATGTGTATTTTCAGGTGTCCACATATGTTTTTCTGGCCAGCTCTGCCCTTTGTTCTGTTGCACGGGTACAAGAGATTCTGGGTCTGTAACAGCACATGCAGTGTGACAAGCTGGAGCCATATTGAGTTGCTGACAACCTTCAGCTGCAGAAAGGATGATATCATCAGATCTCTGGCATGAACTGGGTAGCCCCAACTTTAGTCAGTTTTTCAAATGGAAAACTCAAGGGGAAGGTTTTTACAGCTTTCTCTTCTCCACCAGCAGATGGAATTCAGTCTCAGAATGGGTTCAGTTACATTCTGTTGGTATGTTTAAGTTATTTCAAAGGTTCCCATTCTTGCTTTATCCTAGGCCAGACCATTTTGTCGCAACTGAGAAGTTAGAATGCCAGTTACAGGTGACACAAATTTTGTACTTGGAAATAGGTTTCTCAGTACAGAAAGTCATGTCTGACGCACAGAAACTTACCATTCTAAATTTCTTGCCTGTCCTTTATCTTCCCTGCCTAATTTACTTTAGGTGTTGGATTGTTTGCTGTTGCTTTTTGTCTCTTTATGTGGTTTCATAACCACCATCAGGTCTACTGTTCCGGTACTGAGTTTTCTGTCTTTTTTAAATGTGCAAATGAACACCTCAGAGTATAGATTTGTACATTCTATGGCTTTCTGGCAGTCCTTCTGCCTTGTCCTCAGTTCCTGTGATATTACTCAGTTGGTTTTCCCAGTATTGGCTTGTCAGTTCAGGGTCTGGGCCTATCCCGATTGTCCCTGCATAGCTCATGGAAGTGTTCAGGGCTGAGAACAACTTGCTCAAGGCTATGCAATAATCCTGTAGCAGAGTTGGGACTTACATCTCATTCTACCTGTGGGAGGGTGGCTTTTGCCCTAAGTTCCTGCTCCCTCTATTTTTGGCCTCCCCTGAAAGTATCTGCCTCTTCTTGTTTATTTATCTATCCCATCTGCATTTGTTATTTCCCCCAGGATGCTCAGGCAGGCGTATTTCCCAGCGGCCCTTGTTTAGGCTGGCAGCTAGTGACTTGCTGCCCATAATTTGCAGCTGAGTGGAGATTGGAACCAGTCCGTGCCCAGCACTCTGTCCACTGAACAAAACTGGCATAACGCTGCCCATTCCATTGCCTCCTTTCCCCTTTTTGTTCTTGCTGTGTCCTTAGTTTCCTTAGCAACTCAACAGGGAGGCAGCAATGCAGCATCTTCTTTGGGGGCTCCCTTCAGGCAACCGACCCTCTTCGCCAGCTCGAGGAGCCGCAGCCTGTCACTTTGAAGCCCATAGGGAACAAGTGGGAGCTGCCCAGTCATGGATGCCTGACATTGCAGTGCCACTTTTGAGCATGGCTGCATTAGAATGGCCAGTTGCCCCCACTGTGAATTTTAAGAAACTTGTAATTTTTTCCACTTCCCTGCGGGGGTTTGCTAAAGATGATACTGTCAGTGAAAACAATGTTTTAATGGCTGTGTGACATGAAAGCCCTGAGACTAATGGAACACAGCCTAGAAATCGAAGCTGAGTGAATGTTTAAGGCTTCTAGACTGCAATTATGATATAGTCTCTGCCTGCAGCTGTCATTACAATCACCAAATGTCAGCAGCGATTAGTTCTCTTTCGGAAGGTCAAATAACAATGGCGAGGACGTCGGAACAACGATAGTGAGCTCTACTGGCAGGCAAAGCATGGGCAGCCCTTTGTTTCTCCCCTAATGCTTTAAACTTGAACTTAGTAAAAATATTGTTCTTTGAGTGTGTTGGTAGACCCTTTCCAGGTTCAAGAAGCAAGAAGTTACTTCCGGCAGAGTTCTTTGAGATTGTTCTCTACTGGAGCTCCACTTTCAGGACTGGCTCCAAATTCTTTCCCCCTGGGTCAAGATTTGTCAACAGGCTATGCTAATGAGCATGAAATGGAGATGGATGAAGCTTACAAACCAAAGGAGAGCTTTAAATTGCTCCCTGCCACCCCCAGCTCTTCAGTGTTCTCCTCGTACTTCACCACCACATGCATCAGGTCCTGGTCCCAGAACAGCATAGTGACTGATCCCACTGCTTCAGCTCACTACTGCTTGAATGGAGATCTCTCCATCTGGCAAACTGGCCAAAGCTACAGGTGTCCCAACTCAAGAAGCTGACCTCTCTGAAGTAAGACTGGCAAAACCTGAGACAAAGTTTTCAGTCCGTGGCACTGAAACTAAGGAATATCTGTCACCTGAAATCCTTGTATCCCTTTCCATTTTGACGTTCTGGTGGAGAGTTAAGACCTTTGGATGGCCTTCTAGCTGCACATGAAGCTGTTTTATACTGAATCATATATATTATACTGATGGACTCTTGGTCCAGGAAGGTCAGTATTGTCTAAAACAGGCAGCAGCTTTCCAGAGCCTTAAGCAGAGGTCTTTCATATCACATATCCTTTTAAGTGGAGATGTCAAGTATTGAACCTGGGAGCCAGCGTGGGGTAGTGGTTAAAAGCAATAGACTGTTATCTGGAGAAATGAGTTTGATTCCCCACTCCTCCGCTTGAAACCAGCTGGGTAACCTTGGGCCAGTTACAGTTCTCTCAGAACTCTCTCAGTCCCACCTACCTCACAGGGTGTCTATTGTGGGGAGAGGAAGAGAAGGCAATTGTAAGCTGCTCTGAGACTCCTTCGGGTAGTGAAGGGCAAGGTATAAATCCAACTATTCTTTTTCTGCATGCAAAGTAAAGACTCTTCCATTAAGCCACAGGCCCTCCCCTAGGTTGATGGATTTTTACAATGATGTTATGCTGAGTTCATATTTATTTATCCCGCCCCTTCTTCACAGGCACTCAGAAAATACAAGAACTGCATTGCTGAATCAGACGAAAACACCATTATTCCAGCATCCTTTTATCAACAACAGCCAGCAAAGGAGCTTCTGGGTGCCCACAAGCAGGAGAATAAGCATCTTCTCCTATGGTCTAATATTCAGAGGTGTACTGGGAGATTCCAGTTAACTGTCTTGACTGACTACTGTTGATTAGGCCTCACAGTGAATTTATTTAATCTTTTTTTTTTCTCTAATACCATCTAAGCTAGTAGCCATCCTCACATTTTGTGGTGTGCGTGCTCCATAATCTCACAAACCCAAATACATGGTGCCGTCTCATGAATATTTCAGTCAAGTCAGTCTGTGTCCATAATCATTCCTACCATCCTCCCACTCTTCAATCCTTTCATTCAGTTTTGGTGAATTTCATATGTTTTCTGCCCTCTTTGCATTTGTCACTTGTGTACATGCTAAGGTTTTTCTTTGCATGAAAGGGTTCTTAAAATCTGCCAGAACCAATCTCCAGAAACCCATTTCCAAGAACCAAAATCAGGCAAACCTCTTTTTTCTTGGTTCAGTCTGCAAATCTCTGGCTCCTTGTTTTCTAAATATTTCAGGCAGTTGTTGTACCTGTCTGGGTGCCAACTTGCAAGTGGGCATAAAGTATGGCTTCTATGATTTGGCTCCTTGTGTGACATTTTAAAAAATCAGCAGGCCAATGTTTTTGTTCTTCTGAGGCTGGACCAGCTGTTGTGTGAGGAATTAGTGCCAAGAGGCTTGTCATGTTGCATTTTTCAAGTTGTCAGGATTTATAGTGTATTTATTTCTTACACTAGAAGCTAGTGTGACACTTGTACATTGAGGTTCTCAAAGTATTACATAACCCCCTTTGGGATGAATTTGGAGGTTGCTGGCCAAATGCTTTGTTCATGATTGCTTTTGAAATTCTCAGTGAGGGCTTAATTTGAGCAAGGTTTAGCCCCGGACCTGTCTGAATTCTACAGTTTAATCCTGGAATTCTAGGAGGAGAGGTTGTGGCTCAGTGATAGTGTTGCTATGAAGAAGATTCCAGGTTCAGTCCTTGACATCTGCAGCTAAAGAGATCAGGAAGAAGATATTGGCTTTATACCCCACCCTATACTCTGTAAGCCACTCTGAGAATCAATCTCCTTTATCTTCCCCGCCACCCCGCACAACAGACAGCCTGTGAGATAGGTGTGGCTGAGAGAGCTCTCCTGGAAGCTGCCCTTTCAAGGACAACTCTGCAATCGCTATGGCTGACCCAAGGCCATTCTAGCAGCTGCAAGTGGAGGAGTGGGGAATCAAACCTGGTTCTCCCAAATAAGAGTCCGCGCGCTTAACCACTATGCCAAACTGGTAGGTAATGTGAAAGACCTGCCCCTAAGACCCTGGAGAGCCACTGTCGCATCTAAGGCCCTGAAGAGCCCTGGAGATAGGACTGACTTTGATGTGTCAGTGGTCTGATTCAGTATAAGGCAGCTTCATGTGTGTTCAGCATGTGAAGGGAATGGTCATCGATCACATGCATCTCAGCTCTTCCGCTGAGGAACTCACAACTACAACTGTTCCTTCAAGCAGTAGGTTGCATGTTTGAGTGGATGATCATAGATAAAATGTCTATCCCTCAAATAAGCTTTAAACACTTTTTTCAAATATCTATAGATCGAGAGCTAGAAAAGATCTCTCATTTGTCCCAGAATATACTTTTATCTGAGAATCCCACTATATCCTGTTACCTGTTGCTATGGGTGAGGCCAATAAAAGGAGGGCATTGTCCAGCGTTGCCTGGATCCAGCTTCTGCTGAGAATCCCTGTCCCAAGGAATGTCTTATATTAAATCGTAATTGTAGTTTGTAATAGATTTTGATTGCTGTGAGCTGTTTCAGGAGTCAAATTTTAGCAGAAAAGTTTTATAAAGAAATATTCTAAGACTTAAGTCTATGTGGGAATCATAACTTCTAACCTACTAACCCACTTCTTACAATCAGGTTTGGGTTAAGAACATAAGAGAAGCCATGTTGGATCAGGCCAATGGCCCATCCAGTCCAACACTCTGTGTCACACAGTGACCAAATATCTATATGTGTGTGTGTCTATGTATATAAATATATATACATAGACACACACACACACACACACTGTGACTAATAGCCACTGATGGACCTCTGCTCCATATTTTTATCCAATCCCCTCTTGAAGCTGGCTATGCTTATAGCTGCCACCACCTCCTGTGGCCGTGAATTCCACATGTTAATCACCCTTTGGGTGAAGAAGTACTTCCTTTTATCCATTTTAACCTG
Organism: Heteronotia binoei; assembly: GCF_032191835.1. Lineage (NCBI taxonomy): Eukaryota > Metazoa > Chordata > Lepidosauria > Squamata > Gekkonidae > Heteronotia > Heteronotia binoei. Next base: position 52,279 of record NW_026800101.1, read on the forward strand.
ACTGCTCAGCAAGGGCTGGAGCACTTTCCCTATGAAGAAAGGTTGAAACGCTTGGGACTCTTTAGCTTGGAGAAACGTCGACTGCGGGGTGACATGATAGAGGTTTACAAGATAATGCATGGGATGGAGAAAGTAGAGAAAGAAGTACTTTTCTCCCTTTCTCACAATACAAGAACTCGTGGGCATTCGATGAAATTGCTGAGCAGACAGGTTAAAACGGATAAAAGGAAGTACTTCTTCACCCAAAGGGTGATTAACATGTGGAATTCACTGCCACAGGAGGTGGTGGCGGCCACAAGTATAGCCACCTTCAAGAAGGGTTTAGATAAAAATATGGAGCACAGGTCCATCAGTGGCTATTAGCCACAGTGTATGTGTGTATATAAAATTTTTTGCCACTGTGTGACACAGTGTGTTGGACTTGATGGGCCGTTGGCCTGATCCAACATGGCTTCTCTTATGTTCTTAAATCATTAATGAACCAGTTAAAGAGCATGGGACCCAGCACTGAGCCCTGCGGCACCCCACTGTTTACCGTCTTCCACTGCGAAGACTGCCCATTTATACCCACTCTCTGCTTCCTATTAATTAGCCAGTTTTTGATCCACAAGAGGACCTGTCCTTTTACTCCATGACTCTCAAGCTTACTAAGGAGCCTTTGATGAGAAACTTTATCAAAAGCTTTCTGGAAGTGAAGGTAAACAACATCTATTGGGTCCCCTTTGTCCACATGTTTGTTCACCCCTTCAAAGAACTGTAACAGGTTAGTTGATTTCAAACAATTTTTATTAGTAACATATGGCAATATATTCAATTTCTTATATCATTAATAACTACTTTTTAAAATCCCATATATTACTTTCTACCTACCCCTCCCCCCTTTACTTGACCCCTGCTGGTGTACTAAATTCAAAACATCATTTTAAAAGGTACCCCTAATTAAAAAGAACCCAAGTTCATATCTTCCCCCCACTTATACTTAATCATTATCAAAGATTGTCCAATGTCCTTTTATTTTCCATTCTTTTTCTCCGTATCTTCTGAACTTCTTCCACTCTATCTTAAATACTTCTAAATCATAGTCTCTTAAAGTTCTTGTTAACTTATTCATTTCACTCCATGTCATAACTTTAACAATCCAATCCCAAGAACTGTAACAGGTTAGTGAGGCAAGATCTTCCCTTACAGAACCCATTCTGAGTCTTCCTCAATAACTTGTGTTCATCAATGCGCTTACTCATTCTGTCCTTGATAATGGTTTCTACCAACTTTCCTGGTATTGGAGTCAGACTGACAGGCCTGTAATTCTCCTCTGGAGCCCTTTTTAAAGATGGGAGGGACATTTGCTACCTTCCAGTCCTCAGGAACGGAGGCAGATTTCAATGAAAGATTATATATTTTTGTCAGGAGATCCACAAGTTCAATTTTGAGTTCTTTCAGAACTCTTGGATGTATGCCATCCGGACCTGGTGACTTATGAGAGCCAGTTTGGTGTAGTGGTTAAGTGCATGGACTCATATCTGGGAAAACTGGGTTTGATTCCCCACTCCTCCACTTGCACCTGCTGGAATGGCCTTGGGTCAGCCATAGCTCTGGCAGAGGTTGTCCTTGAAAGGGCAGCTGCTGTGAGAGTCCTCTCAGCCCCACCCACCTCACAGGGTGTTTGTTTGGGAGGAAGATAAAGGAGATTGTGAGCCACTCTGAGTGGAGGGCGGAATATAAATCCAATGTCATCTTATTAGTTTTTAATTCGTCGATCAGTTGTAGGACCTCCTCTCTTGTCACCTCAATCTGACTCAGGTTTTTCAACACCCCTTCCAAAATTAGTGGTTCTGGAGCGGGCAAACCCTTCTCATCTTCCACAGTGAAGACGAGGCAAAAAATGCATTCAGATTCTCAGCCATTTTCCTATCCTCCTTCAGTAATCCTTTTACTCCTTGGTCATCCAAGGGCCCCACTGCCTCCCTGGCTGGTTTCCTGCTACTATTATATTTGAAGAAATTTTTATTGTTGGTCTTTATATTTTTTGCAATATGCTCCTCATAGTCCCTTTTTGCCTGCCTGATCACAGTCTTGCATTTGATTTGCCACAGCCTGTGTTCCCTTTTATTAATCTCACTTGGACTAGCTTTCCACCGCTTAAAGGAGTTCTTCTTACCTTTTACAGCTTCCATTACTTTGTTTGTTAACCATGCAGGCCTTTTCTTATACCTGTTTGTGCCTTTCCTAACTTGTGGTATATATTTTATCTGAGCTTCTAGGATTGTAGTTTTAAATAGCCTCCAAGCTTCCCCAAGAGTTTTGACTGTATTTACCTTTCCTTTCAGTTTCCTCTTCACATGCCTCCTCATCTCAGAGAATTTACCCCTTTTAAAGTTAAACATGGTTGTGCTGGTCTTTTGGGGCAACTCCCTATTTATACAAATGGTAAAATCAATAGTGTTATGGTCACTGCTCCCAAGCAGTGCAATCACTTTTACATCTCTCACCAAGTTTTGGGCATTACTTAGGACCAAATCCAGGATCACCCCACCCCTGGTAGGTTCTATGACCATCTGCTCCATAGCACAGACATTGAGAGCATCTAGAAACTCAATCTCTTTCTTTCGACCTGAACACATATTGATCCAATCAATCTGCGGGTAGTTAAAATCACCTATTACAACACAGTTTTTACGTTTAGCCACCATCTTTAATCCTTCCATCATATTATAATCGTCCTCTATCTTTTGATTGGTGGGCGATAACAAACTCCCATAGTTAAATTTCCTTTTGGGCCCTCTATTTCGACACAAAGCATTTCTAGAAGGGAATCTAATTCTCTGACCTCTGTCTTACTGGACTGTATACCCTCTCTGACATACAGAGCCTCCCCACCTCCATCCCTTCCCTTCCCTATCCTTCCGATATAACTTGTATCCAGGAATCACCGTGTCCCAATGATTCTCCTCATTCCACCAAGTTTCTGAAATTCCCACAATGTCTATGTTTTTCCCCAGCACTAAATATTCCAACTCACCAATTTTACTTTGAACACTTGGTAAGCTTGGGTTGGTAAGCTGTGCTCAATACACACTCAGAGATGCCTTGTTCATAAGTTCTCTGAAGTAGTATAGTTTGGAGCTGGTGCAACTTAGTGGCTAAGCTTGTGAACCCTGAACTGGGAATTCTTATCCTTCCATCTACAATAGCGGGATAGTAAGACTGATCTACCTTGATGGCACATTATCTGAGAAAGTTAGTTTTTAAATACCTGGGCAATCAAAAAGGCTGGTTGCTTCCAAGGTTTGTTACATCTGATGAAGTGGACTGCGGCCTATTAAAGCTTCATGTTGCAGTACATTTGCTTTGCCTTTATAGTCCCACAAAAAACTTCTAGGTTTATTGAGATAATATCTAGTAAGTTACAAAAAGTTATTTGTAAATGATAAATATTGCTATATTATAGTTTCCAAATATATACTCATTATGTTTTATTCTGACCTAGGTTTTCCTCCCCCTTCAGCAGTCTCTCATCTAAGAGATCAGTCTGTTTGACACTTACCCAGCCTCATCAGTTCTGCAACACCAGATGTTCCCAAATGGGCACCATTATTAATGGCACTGAAAAAAGCTTATGGGGCCAAGGCCTGCCTGGAATTAAGTCCTTACTCTGGCTGTAGTTTACGTGGTCAACAGTGACTTTGTGAACATGTACCTGACATATTTTTATACTAACCATACTGTGGTGAGGGCTGATTACTTCTAGGTAAATACTTTGCAGAAAGGAAATATCTCCAGTTTCCTCTTGAATGGGGGTGGATGGAAAATGAAACACTGAATGGGATAGATAAAGACCCTAGGAATGGAACCGTTTTGTTGGCAATGTTCAACAAACAAGATTTGGGGAGGGTTGTGGGAAGCAAAAATCTTTGGCGTTCATTCTAACAGCCATGGAAATGGAATGAACAAAGCAAAAGGAATCTGAGAAGCAGAAATAGAGATACTGTGTACAATAGAATATTTTTTATAAAAAAATACAAAAAAGGAAAGCGTTAGCTCATGTGGCTACATTTGAAAAACGCTGTGCTTTTCAGATACCCTGGCTGGGAAGAGAACCAAGACTGACCAAAATAACACAGGGATTCTAAGGCTGTCTGTAAGAATGGCATTAATTGGATTTACATCAGAAATTGCTTTTGCATTTTAATTCCGAAAGGCAGCAATCCAGAACTAATTTACTGCAGAGCAGTCCTGTTAAAGCCATTTGGACTGCTCCGGAAGGAAGAGGGTTGTGGATTTATAGTGGATGGCGTGCAACATTTTCTCAAGAGGCAAGGAAATGGAAAAGGGACCTGGGTGGAAGTGAGAATATAATGGAAGAAAATGAGACCATTGGGTAGCTCTTTTATTTTTCCTAACAGGGGTCCCACCTGAAATTTCCATGCTTCGGCGGGGAGGGCGGGATATAAATACGAAAAATAAATAAATAAATAAGTGTACATAAGCTGAGAAAAGAAGCCTAATACAAGACATTAAGGGCACATGCCCACCAAAGTCAGCAGAGCCTGCTTTGGCAGGGAGGGCGGGATATAAATCAAATCAAATAAATAAAGTTAGGCACTTCAAAGTCCCAGTGATTTCACTGGGCAAGTTCAGCCAGAAAAATAAGAATGCGCTTATGTCTCTCATGCTTTCCAATGTTTCACAAGTGAAAACAGGGACATATTTATAATACACTTATTTTTGTATCAAGGATTGCTGCCTGAATTGCCTCTCAACACACATCATTACTCCATGCGGAAGGTGCCTGTTATATGTCGATGTTGTAACTGGTTATTCTTCAGTAGCATCTGGATGGGGACCCGTGGTAGTCTGCAGCTACAAAATAAAACTAGTCCCTTGGCACCTTAAAGATTAAACAAAATTTGTTTCAGCGGATGCTTTCATGAAACAGAGCTCACTTCATCAGATGCATAAGAGTGCAGATCCATCAGGTCCAATTTATATAGACAACAGAAAGGGGAGGAGGTATGTTTCAGTTATCTGATAATGAATACTAGATTCGAGGCATCTTTACTGTTAAAATTATACTACAAAATCATGATTCTTACAGTATGTTAGCTGTTTGAAATACATTTAAGCAACTTCAATGCATGAAATGGCAAACTGTGCTCAGCCTGGTGTCATGTTTTTACCCACATGGGCATTGGGACCAGTTGTGTCCAGTTCCCAGAGATTTAATTTCCAGAGATCCTTAGGGTGACTGGTGAACATTTAAGGAGGACAAACCTAAGTTTCTTGCATGAATAACATTTTAACATGGAATCCACAGAAGGCAAAAATAGGGGCAGCTTACAAAGATCAGATACCAGAAAACAGTAGCTGTCTATTGTGGATGGAAATAGCATGTGCTCTCTCCTACTGAAATCCATGGGATTTACAAAACACACCACTCAGATGTTATGTCTCACAGTCATTGTTGGAGCTTGTTCCCCAGTAAATGTGTTTAGGAGTTGTAACTGAGTTGGGTCTTGTTCCAACTCTTTAGCTGAAGACCATCAGGATTTTTTTTTCCTTAAGATTAATTCATATCCTATTTGTTCTGCTTTAATTAAGATTCCTTATTTCCAGGGAGATGAGAATTTAGTAAAAATAAATGTGAAACTGAGGGGGAAATGAAAGGGAAACATTAGCAGTTCACATTAATAATGCATACATTAAAAGACTCTTGGGAAAACATACAGTGTAAGTTTAAAACCTCTTTCTAAAATGGCAAAATATGAAGTGTTCCCCCATCCCAGTTAATAAGCCCCAGTGTGGAATAGTATCTGTGCTGTGGAATTAAGCTTCCTGAGAATTTCAGTCTTCATGTCTTTTAAGAAGACTGCAGATTTATACCCTGCCCTTCTCTCTGAATCAGAGACTCAGAGTGGCTTACAATCTCCTATATCTTCTCCCCCCACAACAGACACCCTGTGAGGTGGGTGGGGCTGAGAGGGTTCTCACAACAGCTGCCCTTTTAAAGACAACTCCTACGAGAGCTATGGCTAACCCAAGGCCATTCCAGCAGCTGTAAGTGGAGGAGTGGGGAATCAAATCCAGTTCTTCCAGATAAGAGTCCACACACTTAACCACTACACTAAATTGGCTCTTAAAAAAAATTGCAGACTCTTAGTCTTCAAGGATGCATGGAGATTTGTTGCTGGTACAGAGACTCTAGTTTACACATGTGCAGAGGCTCCTTTGCACATCATAAGAACTTATTTGTTCACTTCAATGGAGGGGATGATATAATCCATGCACAGGGAAGCAAATTCATGGAAGTGAATGGGGAAACCACACCTGCACGAGAGTTCCATGTAGGTAACATGGTAAGATGAGGCCCTGAATCAAGATGAGCAAGCAGAAAAGCCTGTCTTGTTCTGAAGATGTAGCAGGGAAAGACTTCTGTGTGGGCTCAGGCATGGATGGATGGATAAAGGCTCAGGATAAAGAGTTTGTATGCCATCTCTGCTGTGAGCCCTTAAGATACAAGTAGGAGAAAATTAAAATAAAGAAAATGGGCAACATTGGGTGCTGAACCTTACAGGTCCCTAATCATTCTGTTTTTACAGTCTGCTGTAACTGGACGAGCTATCTTATAGACACTCTGGACTTGCAATTCATAGCTGTTGTAGAGTTGCGGCGGGTATGTTCTAGGTTACACTCAGTGTGTAAGGGGCTGTGATGAGGCCCAACAATGCTGGTCAGGAACTTTTGCATACAGTGTATATTTAAAACACTTTAAAAGTCCTGCTCATCTTATCAAGTGTCTTGTTTCCCCATGGTCAGCTGGATGTGTCTCTGAATCCCACAAGGAGGGTATGAAAGCAGTAGCCATTTTTACTGATGCCTATACTCCAGAAGTGGTGTTCAGGTGTTTGCTGCCTCTGATTGTGGAAGTTCTGTTTAAATGGCTACTAACTACTGATAGGCTACTCTTCCATGAATCCCCTTTTCAATTAAGCCAGTTGCCATCACTGTGACCCATCGCAGCAAGTCTCACTTAACTATTTTTGTTTTGGGAAGGGGTACAATTCTCTGTCCCAAACCTACTTCCAGTCCCTCCCAGAATCCTCTGTATTCTGCAACAAGCAAAGCTTCGGGGGAGGAGGAGAGAGTTCAGTGTGCCAGAAGTTCCATGAAAGTAGAAAATTTGAAAGCCAACACACAACGGTAGAGAGAAGGATCTAGCTTTCCAGTTCTCCATGTGGAATCATGTTGCACATAATGACTTTTATGTTTGGTTCAGTTTTGTATTGATTTGTTGCAATTGCTTTGGGCAGTGGTGTCACTTTGCTTGAACTTGGCATTAGAATGGTAAAATACGGATGAATCAAGATAATATTTTAAACTGGGATTTCATCCCAACTTTGCATGCTTACTTTTTTGTGAATGTGCCAATGGACACAGGTGGATCCAGATGAATTTGGAGGGCACCCTCAGAGCATATCCCCAGTGTCCTGGTCACGAATGTTCCTGCTTATTGGGGGGGAAATGTTTTTGCTTGTGCAAGTTTGGCTTCATCTTCTGCAACCTTAATAGAGGTTTTGCTTTGATGAGTCGGAACATGAATCCTTTCTCCTGTTCTTTCTTGTTCAAGGCTGCATGAAAAAGGGCTGTACCTTAAGCAATTGCTGAGGGTGGGGGAGAGAAGGGAAGCATAAAAACCAACGACTGCCCTGGGATTCCATCTAATGCCGCCTATAAAAAGCAGCGTTTCAATCGCAATCTGAGAAGACAAGCAGAGGTCTGCCAGACTCAAAGTGTTTCAAGAGAACTGATTGCTTGTATTTATAGAAAGACAATTCATTTTTACCAGGCAGATTGTTCGTTTGCTGCTGCCCTATTAAGTCTGTCGTACGGCTAATAACTACTCTGCGATGCACACTACCCAGATTCATTTTGATAGCACATTTTAATCTTTTGCGGCTCAGGCCTTTGCAACAGCTCAATTAGGAGGTTTCAGGCTCCCCCTAGTGCCGTTTCCCTGCTTCTGGTGTGGGCTCTATAGTAGATGCATTTGAGTCTGTACTGGATACCGGCAGCATGAGATTTGGCCGGCTGTTTTAGAACGCCGCCACTGGTGCCTGCTTTAGACCTCTTTGTCAAAATTCACTTCTTCTTAGTACAACGCATGTACTGCACTGTCTCCCAGGGCTTACAAGCTTACCTTTAGGATTTCCAGGTTCAGGACTGGATATGGTGATCCACTTGTGCAAGGAGTATGGCTATTTTCTTCTCCCCTGGCAGCCCCTTCCAACTCTGGGGAAACTGATTTCTGGTGTCAGAGGACCCACATGGAGTGATAGTTGTCAAAATTGCTTTTCCTGCCTCTTCCATTGGCTGAGCTTCACGGAAGATGGGGAAGGAGGCAATTTTTCTCACTGACCCACATGGCTATTGTTCTTTGCAGGTCCCACAATGCTGGGAATCCACTTTTCTGGGGTTGGAAAGGACTGCTGGGGAGAGGGGAAGGCTGGGGAAAGTGTCTTCCACTGACATGTCATTGGATCCAACCTCCAGAGTTTGAGAGTCAGACTGATCTAACATATACCCAGGACTTTTTTGTAGAAAAAGTCCAGCAGGAACTAATTTGCATATTAAGCCATGCCCCCAGAACCAGATTAACAATTAGGCCAAGTAGGCACTGGCCTATGGGCCCCCATACCTTTAGGGTCCCCGGACCAGCCCCCCCCCCTGTTTCCCCCCTGCTTGCCATCCTCCCGGCCTGCACGCACAGCCAGCAACTGAGCTGCTCTTTGCCCAACTTGTTTGGCGCGGCTGCTGCTGGTGTTGTCAGCAAGTTTGCCCCTCTCTGCCTCTCCCTTGCAGCTTAGTAAAAGGGGCTTTTAAGAAGGTGGCTGCAGCGGGGTCTGTGGGTGGCATGATCAGCACTCAGACTCAAATAATTTGTGAGGGGGGGCCCAAGATTTCAACTGCCTAGGGGCCTCCACAGGGTTTAATCCGGCACTGCATGTCCCCTGACACCAAGCCAGCCAGAACTGCATTTCTGTGTGTTCCTGCTAAAAAAAAAGCCCTCCATGTACCACTTAAAAGTGTTGTTGAGCCTGATTCCTGCTGTCTCTGTGAACATGTGGAAAACAGAGGTACAGATTTAAATGCATTTGGTCTGTTGTTGTTTTTTTAAATCAACTTGATGGCCATAAAGAAGGTTTAAAATTGTATAATCTCAGCCTAGCTGTGGTTTCTGTGATACCTATGAAATATATAATTTGAGGATATATATTTTTATTTGCCCTTCCTCCAGGGTGATTAACTGGGGAAATCATATCTTGCATATGTTGGCTATAGGGACAATTCCCAAGTGCTTCGAAATGGCCCAAATGAGGAGACGGACCCCTCACTTCTGTTCTTGTGAGCAGTTCTCCATGTTCTCTTGCGCACAAAAGTGAAGCCTTTGAGTTAACGGTTGTTTGTGGAAATAGGCAGCTGATGGATTGTAAGAATCAGTTCTGAGAGAAAGGCGATAATGATTTGTTGCTCGTTTGGAGTCATATAGTGCCCTCTCCTAAGGTCTCAGGGCAACTTTCTGCAGTTTAGTTGTATGTGTGGATCTGTATTTCTTAAATGGCTTACTAAAAATTGACCACATAAATAGACCTTGGGAGGGAGAGGAACAGCGAGGAAAGCATCAGCCATCCCATACATGGAGAATGCTGAGTTCCCCTGTAAGTGGATGAGTGGATCTGCAGGAGCAATGGAGAAGTGATCCATGAGCAAGTGTGTCACTTTTCTTTGCCTTTGTCCCTCGTACAGGCAGGAAATATTGTCTCAACACCCCTGTTTTCCTCCTTCTATCTCTTGGCTGTCCTGTCTAAAGCGGTTAGTCTCATGTTCTTAGTTAAACCAGGCCAGAACACTTGTCATCCTGCCATGTTGCAACTTCAGCGTGCAAGCACAATGCCTGCCTTGGCTATGAATATCTGGGGTTTTCTCATGGCCACCCTTTATTGTTAGCCCTTCCCCCCCCTCTCCTCTGCTCTCCTTTGCCTGAAGTAAGCTACACTTTCTTCATGTGGGTTTTCCTTTTCTGGTCCACAGCTTCCTCTGTCACCTTCCTCTAGCCTAGCTCTGGTTTGCTTCTTACTTCCTAGAACTCTTCATGCTGAGCTGATCAGCCTTCCTTTCCAGAAAAAGATAACATTTCGTATCCCTAGGGCAGGGGTGGGGAACCATTTTTCTGCCAAGGGCCATGTGGATATTTATAACATCATTTGCGGGCCATAAAAATTTATCAACTTAAAAAACAGTGCTCCGCTGAGGAAGAATGATTCAGGCCAGCAAAATTAATGCAAATAATTGTTTTTCTATTTGAAGTCATGTGAGGAGAGCGTAATCTGGCACACACCCACCCGGCCCGCTGCCCTAGGCAAATTCATAGGTCCAGGGCTTTTTTGTAGAAAAAGCCCAGCAGGAACTCAGTAGCATATTAGACCACATCCCCTAATATTAGCATATTAGGTAACACACTCATTAGCATATTAGGCTACACCATCTGGGATAATCAAGTGCAAACTGAACTGGGACAGTAACTTTTCCAGGCCCTGCAGCAATTTTGGCCGGCCAGCCAGGCCCCAGGGAGGCTACCACACAGTACATCTGGGCCCTGTGATTCCCTGCCTGGCCCTGGGGAGGCTGCCACATGACTCAGTTCAGCTCAGCAATCCTCGAGGGCCACACCAAGTGACTTCGAGTGCCGTATATGGCCCTCGGGACGGAGGTTCCCCACCCCTGCCCTAGGGCATTGTGTGGGTTTCCTCAAGCCAAGTTGACCCTTAGCTCTGGGCTTTTTCTGGCATTACCATTAGTGGCACAGGAGCAGCTGCACATTGGCCAGCTCAGAGGACCCCATATTGTGGCTTCCCCCCCCCCCCCCACTTCAGTGTTGTTCCCGTTTATGGAAGGGGCAACACTGATGTGGGAAGGAGCCATGGCATGGATTCCTCCTATGTGACTGTAGACTTCTGGCTTGCCCATTAAAGGTAATACCAAAAAGGGCTCTTCAGTCCACGGTGGTAGAATTTTGCAAACATTCCATTGCTGACAGCTCCCCTCAGAAGATAGATGTTGATGAACGGCTTCAGCCAAACCAAAAGGTGAGAGAGGCTTCAGTCCCATTATATGCCTTAGCATATTGAAGCATACATATTAAAGGATGAACAAGCTACTCCTGGAAGTTTTCCCTCCCTGGATTCCATAGGTGCTTGGCAGTGGCACAATGTACTGATCACATGTTCTGCTCATTTTATAGGAGCTCCTCAGAGATGACGTCTGCTCTGCTCTGGAAGAAGTAGTGGAACTTGAGGAGCCATCAAGTGTTAAGCAGATTCCGACAAAGGTAAATGTAATGTCTCCACTAAGTACCTGTTACTCCCATCCCAATGCACTTAAATCAGTACCTCCCAGCATGGTGTTGCATGTTGGCATGGGAGCAGTGTATTTGTTGCTATGTTTCTTTGGAGTGTAGTTTGAATTTCCTGTGTTATGTCTTCTTGGCCCAAAGGCAGGGCTTAAGCCATATCTGCTATACTCGGTCCATTGGTCTGCAGTGGCTCTGTATGGAAAGCCTTCCTCCCATGTGATTTCTGTTAGAGGTATCTTCCTTTCCAAATTCCGTATTGTGTTATTTGGAGCTTGTCAGGCCAATATTTTAATTTGATTTTGTTGGTATTTTGTATGTGCCCTGTAGCATATTAAGCTTGTGCAAATGAAGTGTCCAGTGCTTTGCTTTTTAAATATTTATATTATGGAATTTTAACTTTTCCCCTCATTCTGGACAAATTTCAAGAGAGGCATATTTGAAGATATTTATTCTGATTTTAATATTTGGTTGTAGTGGTGGTGAAACAGGCAGGTCTAAAAGTTGAGAAGTATGAAGCTGCTTTGAGTAATTTACTGGATTTGTCCAGATGCTTTTGGCTTTCCTTCATCAGATATTTTTCTTGAGCAGTATCATCCCCAAATTTATTTTGGTGTTGACTTTACTGACAACCTTGGAATCTATAGAATGCCCTGTCAGAAAATCAATCAATTAAAACTTTTGGCCTCACTCAAAATCAATTAATCTCTGCCCAGAAATAGTTGCTAAACTCTTTTTGGCTTTTGGCTTTAGTTATTTGCTCTATCCATTACGAATAAAGCTTTGTTGCACTGTTTACAGCATATGGTGACTTTATGAGAGGGACCATGATGATTGGTCCATTCACCAACACATCTAAGTGTTGTAATAATGGCTTTCTTCAACTGCTCTCAGATTGGCCGGGAAAATGTGTGTTAAGGTGATGACTAAGGGACTGAATTCCTAGACACCATAAATGGGTGTGCCTTATAAGAGTTAAATCATGGAAGAGGTTAGATGGAGGATCCTGGACTGGGAGCATGACCTAGTGCTAGATGTGAGTTTTGCTGGAACAATGACCCCAGTGCAGCTGTTCAGCATTTGTGTAAATGGAAAGGTGCCCAACACAACAAAGCCATGTTTGTAGAAAACTTCAACAGCCTTTTGGGGTTGATTGAGAGCATTTGCAAGCATGTGAATAAGGGTGGAAAAGCAGACATTATATTCTTGGAATTCCAAATGAGTTTTTGGCAAGGTCCCAAGTTTTTGCCAAAAGCTCCCAAGTAAGCAATCATGGAATAAGATAATAAGTCTTCTCATGTATTAGAAACTCATTAAATGGCAGGAAGCAGAGAGAGCTAAATAGTTCTTGCAGTGGAGGGAATAAGCAGTGAGGTTCTGCAAGTATCCATATAAGGATCGGTGCTATTTAATGAGTTTATAAATGTTCTAGTCTCAAGTGTGAGCAGTGAAGGGGCCAAGTTTTCAGATGATACCAAATTATTCTGGGTGGTGAAAATCAAAAGGAAATGCAATATAAGGATTGCTCTAAACCGGGTGTGGACAATGAAGTTCAATGTAAATAAGTTTAGAATGACACCCAATGAGGCAAAAAAATCCTAGTTGTGTGAAATGTACTATTGGCAATAGCTGACCATAAAAGAGATGTCCAAATTGTAGTACAGTAGACAGCTCAGTGAAGATGGGTGAACTTAATGTGTGGCAGCTGTGAAAAAGCAAATTCTATTCTAGGTCTTAGGTCCAAGATTGAAAACAAAACTGCCAAGATTGTAATGACATTGTATAGGTCTGTTCTGGTCCAGGTGGTAGCCTGCATCATGAAAGGGAAGAAAGGCAAGCCAAAATAGCTTATGCAGTCCTTAGTCAATTCCTTCCCTCAGTAGCCTTTACCACTGCTGCCAGGTCGACTGTTTTTCTCTTCTTTGCTTCCAGCCAACAGCCTTTTCTTTATAATATTATAAGTTTCTTAAACAACCCAGTAATATTACAACTACCAGACAGCAAGGTGGCTTTAGGCATAGGGTATGAAAACAAAGCCTCAGAAACGTACTGATTTTTATTTTAAGCATGCAATAACACACACACACACACACACACACACAAGTTCTTAAGCAACATATTCAAAACCACAGGAGCATTCAGGGTAAGAAAATTAGATTGTTCCCTGTGTTGCTAGATTCTAAAATAAAAAGTCTTTTAGCTCCATCTGGTTCACTCTTTGCTCTTCTTGCTGTAGCAATGTCCTTATTTCCATGCTTGCTTTGTGGCCTTTAGTTCTTCTTGTTGATATTAATATAGATCAGGGATCCTCAGCCTCTTGAAGCCTGCAGGCACCTTTGCAATTCTGGCACAAGGTGCTGAGCACGACCACAGAGTGGCTGCCGCAAGGAGGCGGAGCCAGCCACCAAATGTCAGAGAGTGAGGTTATGCATAATGGTAATAGTAATTCTCCAACATTTCAGGCAAAAACTTGGTTTAACAGGTTTAATGCATTATAAAATGAACATATTGTTGAAAATTATTTTATTGCATGGAGACATTTTACCTTCTTTGTTCTGTGGTGGCAGTGGCTGCCAAGGTAACTTTTAAAAAACAACACTTGCATAGCCAATCACCTCTTTAGTGGCCAAAAAAGAAGCCTTGCTGGGCAAAAGCCCCACCTGGCCCTATCCATCTTCCAAAAACATTTGGCAAGTGTCGGGGTGCCACAGTCCCTATAGATGCCACGTTGGCAACCCCTGACTTAGATCTTGTACTTCGTCCCAGATCTTGACAGTCAGTGAAGGTATCACTGAATGTCAGTTTCACTTCTCAAAAACTTGCTTTTTAAGTCACTGGGTGACCTTGGGCCAGTTTCTGTCAGACTATCTTGCCTCTTATGGTAATTGTAAGGATGAAACAGAGGAAAGGTGTCACATGTACACCAGCCTGAGCCCCTAGAAGAGAGGGCGAGATTAAATTGTGATTGATTGGTATTGATGACAGTCATTTCCTTTATGCCAGATCATTTCTGTTTTTTTCCTGCAGGAGCCTGAGAAGAAACCTGTACATTTTAGATACCTAGAAAAGGATCTGAGGAGCCTCCATAAAGACCTTGTACACACAAGGTAAGAACAATGATGTTGCAGCACGTGATAATAGGGAAAAGTCTGAAGGAACGCAATAAAGCATCCATTCTGAAGCTAAGTATGCTAAGTGTGGTCAGTTCTGAAATAGGAGGTACCATAGAAAACCTGTGCCTTGAAAGCCAAAGAAATTTCTTTGACAGAAATAAACGGCTTTTGTGAAGAAAGTGAAGGAGTGTAGATGCCATTTAGAGTAGGTGATAACCCTGCTTCCTAGCCTTGATGATCCCATTATCAAGGCCAAGGGCTGATTTTTTTTTTGCCCTTGATTGCAGCTTCTTTGTTCCATAGAACTCAGCGATTTACAATCTCCTTTATCTTCTCCCCCCTCAACAGATACTCAGTGAGGTGGGTTGGGCTGAGAGAGCTGCTTGGCCCCTCCCTGGCTTATGTTTTTTTACATGTGATAATAGCATGTAATATCTTTCAAACTGCTGTTGCTCATTAATGTCACCTCAGTAGGAATAATTTCTTTCTACATAGGATCCTTTGAGCCTCCTGGTGTTTGGTTAGTTAGTGGGTTTGCCATAATAATATATGGAATAGCTTTTGTTGAATCAGGCCAAAGGTCCTTCTAGACTTGTACACCAGACTGTCTTGAATCTGACCTCAGCCCAAGGTTAACTTTAAATAGAGCTCCTTCTGAGTAATACATCCCAAGCTACTTTTCCTCTGACCTGTCATGTTCCGTCCTAGAATCAGAGCACTGGTGTTAGAAAGAGCACCAGAAATGAAACTATCAACTAAGCAGCATGGAGCAAAACTGCTAAATCCTTGTTTAAAAATGTAGAGTAGATCTTTTTGTGTCCTGGGTCTTCTAGGGAATGCATAAGCTCCTTTGCAGCAGCCAGCAAGCTGTTGGTGGGCCATGAGCTACTGAATCCACTTACTCAAAGGTCTTCATAGCTGTTGGAATTTAAACCTATGGATATGGAAGTGCAGCAGACACTACGTATTCCCACTTTATTTATCTGTACTTTTCAGCCCAGTCTTCCCAGAGCTGCTTGCAGCTATTAAAATAAAAAATCACAGATAAAACAGGAATATGTGACTTGAGTATGGCAAGCTCTTCTGGCTCCTGACAGTTGTCGTCACAGTCCAGGTTGCAGTCCCTTCCTTCCAGAGGGCAGCAGCAGAAGGACTTGCAGGTGGACTGACAGTCGAGATGACGCCTCACAGGCTGGTCGATGAGAACGATGCCAGCCCTCAGGAGCCGCCTTTCCATTGCTGTGCATGTTTTCCCTCATGACACAGTGAAATGATAATGTAGGAAAAGTGTCACGTATCAAGTGGCCCTCAGGGACGATGCTTTAAAGCTGAGTTAGAGGTAGCTTAAGATTCATTTGTATTCTCTTTGGAGGGGGACAACTCTTTTGGTGTTTCTGCAGTCTTTAATTTGAATATTAGTCTAACACTCTTACAGCACAAGCATCAAACGGCACTACAAATGTCATGATTTACTACTGCTGTGGTTTGGTAACAGCCTTCTGCAAATAAACACTGACAAATTGCCACTGCCAGCAACAGAAGGGCACACATTATAACACAAGTGTTTCCACGTAGAGTAACTCAGTTTAAAATGTTTACAAGGCATTCTGCAGAGAACAATCCAAGTAAACAAAACAAAGAAGGCTGATACGAATCATTCTTAGAGGAACTGTGATCTTTGACCTGCACAGATACTGTAGCCTAATTCTCCAGAATGGCTAGCTCAGGTTTCCTTATATTAACTTTACTCAGGAGATGTGTGTATGTGGGGAAAGCATTTGAATACTGGGCAGGCACTGAGGTCAGGAGCAAAACAGGAATGTTTTAGTTCTATTAGGTGCTGCCATTTCCCAGAGAATAGGTTGGATTCAATCAACTTTTCTTGTGGTGCAAAAAAGAAGGGCCTTTGACCACTAGGGATCATGGGAACAGCATGGATAAAAAACATGTGGGGTAGGGGCTGTAGCAAGGAAGGAAATTAGGTGAGATTGAGTAAAAAACCTGGCTGGATTTAAGCTGATGACTGAAGAAATTCCTGGCTTTCCAGAGGATGCTAGCTTTCCTAACAACAACAACTAGGAAAACTGATGTGTGGAAATAGAAATGTAAATACACCGTGTAACTGAATCTCAGTAAATACAATATTTAACTACTGTTCTCTGAAGTCCTCTTTACCTTGTGCATAAGTGCTCAAGTATCAGTGAAGTCCATAAACACTATAGTTAAACAATACAAAAATTAAAGTGTAACCCAAGGTCTATAAGAGTCCACACCCGTCTCAAGAATAATTCAACAGGTGGACCACAATTCTGCAGGCCGAAGTTCAGTCCAAACATGACAACATGCTTCCTACGTTAAATTGCATGTTTCAAAAACATACATCTTCCTCTGGTCATGATTTAGTCTGGAACCACTGGTCACAGAAACATTCACATAACAAGGTTGCTTCCACAGTAATTGTGGAAGCAACCTTGTTATGTGAATGTTTCTGTGAGCAGTAGTTCCAGACTAAATCATGACCAGAGGATGATGCATATTTTTGAAATATGCAATTTAATCTAGGAAGCATGTTGTTGCGTTTTGATTGAGTTTTCCTGTTAAGGCAACCCCAGGCTAATAAACAAGTGCTTGACTGTCTTTAAGACATTTCTCGTGACCCCTTGTGAAGAGTGTTCTGTGGAACCACATGGGTCCCAGAGAGCTGTGTGCGCATGTCTGGTGGTGTTCGTGGGAAGTGGGTTTCCAGGTCCCTCCAGGCATCTGGTGAGGGATAGGGGGTGAGCTTACTGGGAGCTGGGAATTTCTTTGCGTATTTCAGCGACGTGCCCACGCGACTTCCAGTGTGACCTGGAAGTGACATCGGGGATATCAGGGCGATGCTCTTGGTTTTGGGCAAAAATTCTATGGTAGAAGCTAATTCTACCATAAAGTTTTTGCCCCCAAACCCTGATATGCCTGTGTCACTTCTAGGTCATGTTGAAGTCACATATGCACATCGTTGGAATGCTGGGTGAGAGCCAGCTTGGTATGGTGGTTAAGAGCAGTAGACTCTAATCTGGAGAACTGGGTTTGATTCTCCAGTCCTCCACATGAAACCAGCTGGGTGACCTTGGGTCAGCCACAGTTCTCTCAGAACTCTTTCAGCCCCACCTACCTCACAGAGTATCGTGAGGAGAGGAAGGGCAGGTGATTGTATGCTGCTTTGAGTAGTGAAGAGTGGGGTGTAGAACCAACTCTTCTTTTTCTTCCTCTTCTGCTTCATTTTTTGGGTAATTTCCTCCCACTAGCCAGCTGATCCAGGGTGGAGAGGTGGGGCCTGATAGTAGGGGAACTCCACTCCCACCGGGGGGTCAGGCACTATGGGGAATCTTTAATGTCAACACATTTACAGCAGGTCCAAGGTCCTAGTTCTTGATTTTTATAGTTCAGGCTCATGGATGATTTCTGGAATACATTGTATGATTTCACACTAGCTGTTTAGTGTGGAATTGTCACTCCATTTTTAAAGACAATCCAGATGAAGATGATGATGTCAGTCTTCTGTTGCGTTCTTCACTCTCTCCAAGGTTTTTCAGACCTGATTTATGGTGATTATTCTGCCAGGCACTGCCAGCCATTGGAGAGTCAAAGAGTTGTAGAAGATTCTCAGGGCTCCTCTCCATTCAAAATTGTGTCCCTTCTTGTCCTTCCAGTATAATTAATTACTTCCTGTTTTATCCTGGCTGTTGGTGACTGTAAATTATAAGCTCCTGTTTGGGATGGGAGTCGATTGGGAATTTAAGTACCGGTTTTCATTTTGTGGGCTGATCCAAACCTTTGCAAATTTTTAACTTTATCTTTATGATAATTATTTCATAGCCATGCTGTTATGATCATAAGTAATAAATGCAAAAAAACCCCCCAAAACCTTCAGACTTAGGCTTGATCCTCAGACAGCGAGAATGCCAGAACCTCAGAGATTTTTTAACATTAAAACATCAGCACACCTGCCTTGCGGAAGGAGTACCCGTTTCTGTTGTAGATGCTGCCTATGGTTTTAATTGATACAAATCCGGTGTGATCACAGGCTATTAAACTTGAGTACTAGTGCTATCTGAATCAGTAGAAATTACATTTAATTGCTTTCTTATCACAACACACACAATTACAAACTACAAACAGTAGGGAGTTGTCAGGTACAGATTTAAGGCAAGATAATTAAAGTCAGGTTTCTCAGTGAAATGGAGCACAGAAGAGTGCAGAATGTTGTTGGCCTGTCCAGTTGTACAGACTTTTAGCAGGGAGTCAGCAGTGGGAGGCAAACTCACATATTTTTGGTAGATGCACAGCCCCCTCCGTCTCAAGCACAGGGTAAATTTGATCTTCCCGTGTAGAGCCAGAGAGTCTGTGCCCCAGGGCTGTACCTCCCACTAGGCGGCTTAGGCAATCACCTAGGCTAGAGTGCTGTGGGTCCAGGGTGCAGAATTGGACTGAGAGAACTTCTCAACCCAGAATTGGCAACGCTGTGTGTTAGTACATGATTTGGAACACAAATGAGGAGCTAAACTGGAGGGAAGCCAGGCTGAATCCATAACAGAAAAGAACCGCATCAGCTCTTGTTTGTAGGTATGTCTGCATCTAGCAAATGGACAGAAGGAACTTTAGGACCAAACTACATCCAGAAGCAGAAGAGAGAGAAACATAGATGGTGGCTGTGACTCAGCAGGTTTAACCCATTCCCCCCCCCCATGCTGTTTTTTTCAATCTATTGCCTTCCCCAGAGCTGTTCTTTGCCATTTGGGTTGGCATTTGAGAGCCCTGGGGCTATTTCTACCACTTAAAACATGCAGGAGATACGATCACAGTTCTGCTAAAGCTATGTTTAGTAGCCCACTATTTGACCTGAGGGACAGAGGAAGGAAGAAAGGCAGCACCAGATATGCTGGAGTGGTACCGAGGACCTCAACACAGAATGTAAGATAAGGAGCCTCTTCGAGAAGTACCCACAGGAAAAATTTATCTTCATACCTTTAAACTCAAAAGCATCTTGAATTTTAAATTGTTCTCTTTTTCTAAAGAAAATCCACAAGCCATTTTAAGCCCTGGAATGTGCGTGTTCCCCATATCTGAAAACACATCTGTGCTGAAGAGGCTGAGCACAGGAAGTTCACTGGGCGAGACCTGGTGTCATGATAGCTAACACCAGATTTTTGCTAGGCTAGTCCTCATGCTATCTATTGCTATTGGACACTTGCCTGGAGCTTCTGATGCTTCTTTCCCGCTGGTCTGATACAGAAATCGCAAACTTCTACACACAGCATTTCTGATGTAAGGCTTGTGTCATGTTGAAGCAGCTGGGCTGAACAGTTCAGGCGGGGGAGAAAGAAAAATAGGTCAGCTAAAGTTCCTAACTGTTTCATCTCCCTTTTCCATACAGTGGAAACACATAAGGATTTATGAATGTGACATATGTCAGCTAAAGTTCCTGTTTCATCTCCAATTTCCATACAGGGGAAACACGTAAGGATTCATGAATGTGATATATGGGCCATAGCTAACATGCTCAGGGTTTCCCACCCCTCCACCCCCGCTCACAACTACACCCTGGTGTCGCTTCTGTGCCTTAATGGGATATATCCTTCCAAGATGGATTAGCGACCTTGGTGGTTGTTCCCACCCCAGAGTGGGGATTGCTCAGACCTGGTCATCGGCTGTGTCAATGCCTGTCACCTCCTCCCACACCAGCCACCAGTCAGGTCTGAGCTGAGTATTAATCTATTATTCATTTATACCCCACCTTTCTTCCCAATGGGGACCCAAAGTGGCTTACATCATTCTCCTCCATTCCATTTTGTCCTAGCTTCAATCCCATGAGCTAAGATAGACTTAGCATATGTGACTGTCCCAAGGTCACCCAGCAAGCTTCCACTGGGGTTGGAACCTGGGTCTCTGTGATCTTAGTGTGACACTCTAACCCCTGTACCACACCGACCCTTGTAGGGCTTATACATGGGAGGGAGGAGCAACAAACCATCCTGACTATGCCCATCAATGCTGCTTTTGGCTATATCCAAGCTGAGAAGCTTCTATACACTGGGGCTCAGTTAGGCTTGCTCCAGGCTCCTAATAGTCCACCGGGAATTTTCATGGTGTCCTGTATAGGTGTCAGGGCCACCTCCCAGGGCCAGAGCAGGGGGGCATGGTATCCTCTTGTACTATCCCTAGGAGACCTGGGTGAAACTCAGCTGGTGCTTTCAAGCACAGAATACCAGTATAAAATCTAGCAGTGCTGCAGAAGCATCAGTGCAGACCTAGGATTCAGCAGGAGCTCACAGGAGTGCAGCTTCTGAACCTTTCCTCCTCCCCACCTACCTTGTTCATTGAATAGTAGGTGCAGCTGCATAACAATAACTGGATTAGGAGATCAGGCAACCAGCTAGGCACCAGGGGCTTTGCCACACCCACAGCAGCCCTGTTTAGTCCTTGGAGAAACCCGTGCCACCCTTTCTCCACTTCTTATATGATTTTGGGCGGCAGGTGGCTTGCTGGCCTTTTGACTGGGGTGGGGTGGCCCAGGAGAGCCCCAGGAGAGTGAGGCCTGCTTGGGCTGGCTGGATTTCTAGCCATCCCAAACAGACCTCGCTCGCCCGGGGCTCTCCTTTTTTGCATCAGGTTGCTTTTGGGTGGGGGGGCATATGCTGATGAACTCCGCCACCTATTTTTCTACAAAACGACCCCTGCATCAGTGTATCATCATTATAAGTTTTAAAAGCTTCATTAAAAAAAACTCACTATCCTCAAGATTTTGTCAATGGAAACTTAGGGGGAGGAGTGCTTTGTTTTCTAAAAAGGGAGGCACTGCATGAGAATCCTGGAAGAGAAGGCCTGCTCCAAGTGTATTGGGATAGGGAGTAGTGGTTCATTGGTGAAGGATAGGTCCTCTGCAAAAATTAGACTGTGATCCTGTTCCTTTGAAGAAGGAACATAGCCAAAGGTTTGTTGCTAAATTAGCGCATTTAGAGAAGAAGAGTGGGGAGCTACAAGATGGACCTGAAAGAAGGATATGCACACTTATGAAACTGCTGCTTCACTAACTTTTGCTGCCTACTGCAGTGCAGATGAACAGGAGTTCATTCTGTAAACCAGTTGTATCCAGTTTATGCCAGAGGGCTTTAGTTTAGCAGGATTGTGTAGGGTGAGGGTCATCGTTTTTCCTTTCAGCAGTTTCTGCAGTGTACCGGAGAAAGTGCTATGGTGAAGCTTAAGCGCCAAGAGTCAGCCGCAAAACCAGACACTCTGCTCAATGTCCTTGAAGTCTTGTTACTACTCTGTACCGATTACCACAGTAATGCATTTTTTATTGCTTTGCTGTGCCAGGTCACTTGAACTGGAATTCTGCCAGGCTTAAATCACTTTGTTTGCTTTCTTCTCTTTCTTTGCAGCCACTGCCCCTCTAAAAACACACCAGCTGAGTCTATAGAAGATAGCCCATTTTCTCCATTTGAATGCTGTCAAGTCTCGGATGCTTTATGTCCCCTATCTCTTCTCTGCAAATCCATTGCATAACTCTCTCTCCCCCCCCCCCCCCCCAATCTTCTGCCTCCCATCCCACACAAACCAGCCTGATGGATCAAGCTGTTTCTGTAGCAGTGATCATGGTAGGGGGGATGATTGGAGTTCAGAGAGAATAAGGGGAACAATCGAGCCGCCGCTTGGGAAGGTGGTATTATCCGCCAATTCTAGTTTCCACTGTAGCTAATGCTTAGTAATGTTAGTTGCTTGGAAACAGATATTCTGTTGCCTTCTTTTACGGTTTGGCGGCCAACACTCTAATTGGCATGCTTCTTGCACTGTCACGGCTGGAGGTTTGCAAAACTCTTTTCCAGAAGAAGAAGAAAAACTTTTCTTTCCCCCCACAAATGACAGCTCACATTAATTAGACAGCAGACAGGAACAGGCAGCTACTGCAGTGTATGGATGGTTGAAATATTATCTATACCATCAGTCATGGAAGGAAACTATTATTTTTGGTACCTGTCAACATCTCCGCCTTCCCTGGTTGTTTTCTTGAGTCTCAATGTCTGCATTTTCCTGCGGTAGAACTCTGTTCTAATTTCATACTAAGGAGCCATTTGTCACTTCTTGGATTTTGCCATCTGTGTAAGGGTTTTACAAAGAGTAATACACCATGATTGACATGTGTGCGCTGCTCTACTGGTGGTTGAACCCAGTGGTAGATGTAAATCTAGGTTTTAGGCTGAGTAAATTCACATGATTTCCTGATTCTGTCACAGTGTCGGCCTGATTAGGTTGTGCCCTTGTGGCAGTTTTTCTTTAAAATGGCATAGGTGGCTACAGGTTGGACCTGTGATCAGGCCAGTGTAGTTTGGCTCTTAGTCCACTCATGTGGCTATAATCTAGTCATCCAGACCATCTCCTTCCATATGTCACTGTGCGTCAACTATGGTAGTCAGGTAGCTACGCATCTGTTGGCTGTCCTACCACTTAGGGTGGCCCATCTGGCTTCAACCAGATCCTGGACCTTTTTCGTTAGAGATCTGGCTTTGTGGAATGGGCTCCTTGAAGGGGGAGCCCCCCCCCCATCCCTGGAGATGCTTCAATTCCTGCCTGTTTGCCAGGGCTTTTGAAAAGGTGTGAATGGTAGGTGTCTTTTAAGGGTGTAGGTGGGGGGACAGAGATCTGAGGTGTGTCGTTTTATTTTGGTTTTAATTGAAAATGTTTTCAAACTGTTGTTTTAAGCGGTCTTGAAGCATGAGGAAAAGAGGGGTCTAAATGTTAGTATTTATTTTGATTTATTATAAACATATTATACCACTTTCCACCCAATTGGGGCACCCAAGGCAGTGTACATTAAAACATTTGAACAGCTTAAAACAGAATTTTTATTATTAAAATGTAATTCAGTAAAACACAGACAATACCAGAAGCAGTGGGGAGGGCCAATAATGGTTACTGGGGGTATGCCAAACAAAACAGAAAAGAAAACAGAAAACAGAAAATGTATTGGTGGGTAGTTTTAATAAATACATGCATGAGCTCTCTTTTTGCTTTTAGAATGGGCAAAAATTGGAGACAGTAGACAAACATGATAATTGTAGTCTTATCAAGTTCTATCATTCCTATTATGGTGTTCTCTTGACATCAGATCAATGCCCAGGAAGTCCTTGTACAGTGAAAGCCTATATGTGTTTGCTTGGAAGTAAGTGCTGAGTTCAGTAACGCTTGCTCCCAAAATAGTACACATAGGACCATCGCTGCATCTACTCACGGTACCAGGATGCTTTCATCTTGGAGGCAAAAACCTGACTTTAATTCATTTGTCATCCTGTATTACAGTTAATGAATTGCTCAGGGGAAAATAAAAGGGTTTAAAGAATAATTAAATTCACATGATGTTACATTAAGCCCTAAAAATGTGCTTATAGTCAACTCGCTGTATACTTTGTTTGCTGCTAGGTCATTTTTATTTTGGTACAACATGAGACTGACCTTTATCTATATTAATGTAATCTTATAAAACAGCTGGAGCTTTCTGCTGAAAATGATTAGCACTCCAAAATCTCTCTTAATTTCCCTACTAACAAAGATATTAGTTTACAAAAAAGGCACGGCCTTTGTCTGGAAGGTGGCGGAAAATCCGTGTTGTGACTTACAGTCGGCTGGAGCTCAATTACTGTAATAAATGTGTTCCAAAGTTCATCTCTAATGCATTTGCATTTTAATGAATGATTCTTACCTCCCCCCTGTCAAGTTGGTAGCAAAGACTAATTTTATTAAGTTGCTATATAAATGAGACTGTTTGAAGTTGGAATATTAACATGCAAATATATTTGCTTTGCCCCATGAAAATGAGCTACTCAAAACAGGTAGGATGATCCTTTTATTTGTACTGCTTCAAATGGCACAGAACAGACTTCCACTCGTTATGGCTTGCCTATGATCCACCAGTCAGAGAAACAATTGCCATTTGCCTGGGATTGCACAGGGCGCGCATATGTGTGTGATTCTATTTCAGTTTATGAACAAATTTGGCTTTGTTCATGATGAGCAGTACCCTGGTTGATTGTCAGGCTCAAACTCACCCTCCCCTTGTACAGTGCGCCCAAGTTCTGTCTTCACTTTTATTCCCATTTGTCGTGATGTCTGGCCACATCACAAACTGACATGTTTTTCTTTCCCTGTGCCTTGGAATTCTTAACCACATTTTTAATCCAGTTAAGAATCCCAGCTATTTCAATAGATGGGACCTGGAGGGAAGGCATTCTTCCAAAGCACCCTGTCCTTGCCACTGCCCACAGTGAGAAGGCATGGATGGCCACAACTGGAGCTGCTGGGTAGAAGCAGCTTGCTAGGAGCAGTGGGGAACCTTCTCAGCCCAAGGATGCTGATCTTGGCCCTGGTCAGAGCGCTTGGAAAGTAAGATCTCAGCCTGAAATTTTGCCGGTCCAGCTTTAAACCTGAGAGCCCTGAACTGATGCATCTCAGCAGCCCCTTGTTTTCTCACAGAGCTTCTCTAAGGCTTCACAGAGAGGCTAAACTTTCTGTAAGAACTGTAGGAACTGAGGTTTGCAGTTTTTCAACCTGAAAATGGTTCCTTGAGAAATGGTGTGTGACACACAAGGGCAAGGTGAAAAAAGGTTCACCTTGAACTTGAGAAGCCCCTCAAAGTCTGTGTCATTTGTTAAGTGTCTCACCCTCGTGGATTTAATGCATTGCTAGTACAAAAGAGGATGGTTCAAACTTGGCACAACCATTACTTTAGGAGGCATGTTACATGCCACAAGATGGATGCGCTTGTCTGATTTGGACAGGATAGCAACGTGTTTTACACACAGGCTGCCGAGCATTCTGTTCTGATGGATCCATTTTGCTGCCATCGTGCATCCTCATTTGTCCATCTCATCTGTCATTCCACAAAAGGCTTTGTTTTAAATAAGAAGGGGGGGGGGGAGAAACCCTTCTACTGGAGACCCACAGCCATAGCAACAGTGGAGCCAATTCTTTTGAATCACGGTGTGAAATTCAAATTGATCCTCTTTTTTTATACTGAAGCCCTTCATTTTTATTTTTTTAGGCTCTAGGTGATATTCTCTTCCTTATTCCCCTTATAGCAAAGGTCAGAAATGTTGTGACTATTGGTGTTCACCAGGCAGAATTAACAATCCCAGATGGGTTTTTTTGTGTGTGTGTTTGGATGTCAGTGTTCACTGGTTTATTCTTATCAGCAAGGAGATCATAGATCTCATTTTGAATACAGCATACTTTCCCTAAGTCTCTTCTCCTAGCTTCTAGGCAGGCCCTGCGTGAGGGAATTCTTTCCACCCAACTGACTTTCCACTTCCCTCACAGCAGTTGGATTGATCTGTTATTTTACAAAATTCCTGTCAGTCCACATCACAAAAATGATGAAACACACCTGCCCTTGTCTGAATCAGTAGGTCAAACTGCAACGTGTTTGGAAATAAAATTACAAAAAGCAGATATGTATATGGTAAAAAGTCTCTAGGAGGGTTCCTCAGACTTTCCAGGTATGAATGCTAGCATCAAGCTGAGACCTTGGAAAGCTCTCCTGGGTGGTTTTGACTTTCAAGCCTGTAAAATATATCCACAGGGAAAAGCTGTATGGCAGGGGTGGCCGACGGTAGCTCTCCAGATGTTTTTTGCCTACAACTCCCATCAGCCCCAGTCAGCATGGCCAATGGCTGGGGCTGATGGGAGTTGTAGGCAAAAAACATCTGGAGAGCTACCGTTGGCCACCCCTGCTGTATGGTGTTTGGTCTCCTTTTGTTGGTCGTCTCCCTCAAATTCATTATTTAATGAGTAGCAATACAGATAACGTGTGACATAAATATTTACGTCACCAAAATGCCCATGCCTGTCTCATATACAAATGGCAGGACAATTTGCAGGGCCACTTTGCTTATACAGAGCACTGAAGGCATATTGTAGGGTTTGGGGGGAAGGGAGAACAGATTTCTGCCTTCCTCACTGTCTATACTCTGACCAAACTGTTTCTTCAGTTTTCTCTAAATCTTGGAAGCAGCTATTATGGTCAGTCCAGGGAAACCCTATTGAACAGGTCAAAACTACCAAATATCTGGGGATTAATTTTTCCTATAATGGGAGCTGGGCAACACATCACAAGTGCGCTCTAACAGTGGCAAGAACTAGTGCCTTGGCTATTGCCCATTTCTTTTATCTGAAAGGGAACCGATATGTCCCTTTGGCACTAAGAGCTTTTAATGCGAAATCTAGCCCCCAACTTTTATATGGTGCCCCCATATGGATCAGTGCCTTCGATCACACCACTGAAGGCCTACGATCCTTCTTTTTGAGGAAAATTCTGGGACTACCCAACTGTGTTCCTTATGCTGCAGTTTGCATGGAAACTGGACTGTTGCTGCTGGAAACTCGCGCCTGGCTTTTGACCTTTAAGTTTTGGCTGCGCCTTTTATTTAATTCTGATCAGAATTCTTTCACCTTTTTGATGCTGATGAACCATTATGCATCCAAATGGTTGACCCTGATCCAAAAGAAAATCACATCAATAGGAATTTCCTTGGATGCATTTTATCTATCCTCTGCTTCTGCGGTATTTCAATCCATCAAACGTAGACTACTAGATATCCAGATGCAACGTCTAACAGGCAGCTCGGAAAACTTGCTCCCCAAGCTATCTGGGTTTATCCCAGATTCCTGGCCTTTTAGCTCCCTATTTCCTCTTTTTAACTGATCCTCACCAAAGAAGAGCATTCATGCTGGCTAGATTTAATGCATTACCATTGGCCATCCTTTTCGGAAGATACCACAGAATCCCCCGCAATCTTAGACGATGCCCTTTTAGTCAAGGAGTCATCAAAACGGTCCCTCATGTTCTTTTGGACTGCCCTTTTTATAGCAGTCCACGTGCAAGATACCTAGATGCACTGCTTTCTGACCATCAAGGCCTTTCTGACAATGCCAAGGTTCGTTTTTTACTCCACGGGAAACACAACTTTGTCATTACTCATGTTGCTTGCTTTTTACAGGTTGCGATCCAAATCAGAGAGGCTTTTACTCATGCATAGCCTACTGCTATTTTATGTCATTTAACTTTTGTAGGTTTTTTAAGGTTTTATTATATTTTCTAGTGTCACTGTTGGTTTTTAAGTATACTGTATTCTTGTATTAATGCCAATAAAGGTCTATGGTATGGAATAGCAATACAGATACGTGTGACATAAATATTTACGTCACCAAAATGCCCATGCCTGTCTCATATACAAATGGCAGGACAATTTGCAGGGCCACTTTGCTTATACAGAGCACTGAAGGCATATTGTAGGGTTTGGGGGAAAAAAGGGGGAACAGATTTCTGCCTTCCTCACTATCTATACTCTGACCAAACTTTTTCTTCAGAGACCCGTTGTAAGGCAGGCAGGGGTCATGTAGGTGGCTGCTAGCCCTTGGCCATCATTTCTTACAATTTTCATTTTTAATCCTACCCTGCTTTCAAGAAGCTTTGAGTGGCTTATGTTGTTCTTTCTCTCCCCTCCCCCATCTTTTGCCTCACCTTGTGAGAAAAGTGCAGCTGAGAGATTAGCAACTAGTCCTGTATCATCCTGTGAGCTGTGTGGGGACTTGAACCCAGATCTTCCCCTATCCTAGTTTGGCACTCCATCAGTCATCACTAAAGAAAGACATTTAGCTATTAGCTATACAAAAGCCGGAAGAGAAGGTAATTTTTGCATGTTATTGTGGCCATTAGGATGTTTTTGGGCCTAGGAAAGATGCCCAGTGCTTGCAGCTGCTTTCAGGGACACCTGATAAATCAGAAAGCTACAAAGCCTTGTCCACTTGCTAACAAGATTCTTCCATTATTAAGTCCTTTCCTCAAACACTGTACCCCTTAATGGTAGACGAACAACTGGGGACGTTACTTGGGCAATTTGAATGCCATTAGCCGTGTTGCACAAGCAAGTCTCAGACCCAATTTGTTTTCATTGTTTGACCATCAAGAAACAGCTCTTGACACAGGCACGTTTTACAGTGATGGGCTTACAAAGAGGATGTCAGCTAGCCCCTCATGGCTAATCCCTCTGTTCTTCCTGCCTTCTGTTTGCAGCGACTGTTAAGAGGCGGTGGGTGCAGTGTTGCAGACAGTTACACTTGAGGAGAATTAGGTTCAAATGTTTCCTCAGCAGTGGACTCGCTGGATGAGATTTAGCAGGTCAGGGCCAAACAGCACATTATATTGGGAATCTTTGATCAGATTGGCTTTTTATTAAGGGGTTGATCCATGGTTTTATGGTCTTCAGCCTGAGGGCCATCTTCTGCGTTTAATGGCTTCCCTTCCCCACTCTGCCTTATAGTTAATGGCCTTTTTAAAGGCCCTGGCTTGTTTTTAATGGGAGTGTGGTTTTATGGTATTGTTCTGGTAGAAGCACCTCAAAGCAGGTCTGTAGAGAGCCAGCATATACATTTTCTAAATAAATAATTCCTTAACAAGAGGGTTAACTTTAAAAAGCAGTCACAGGGGATTCCAGTTTTGATTGGAGTTGCAGTACTTTGGGGGGGGGGGTGTCGAGGCCCTAACTCCTTCCTCTCTATTGAACTCCTCTTCCTTCCTGTGGTTGCTGTTAAACGAAAAGGCAAGAAAACAGCGCTGGCCCTAGACTGTCTTGCACCCTAGGCAAGGCTAACTTCTGTCACACACACACACACCCCGGACTGATAATGTCACTGAATCACATGGGGGGTGCCCAGTTTGGTGCCCCCTGAAGGCTGGCACCCTAGACAGCTGCCTAGTTTGCCTAGTGGTAGGGCCGGCCCTGTAAGCAAAGCTTGTCTCCATCCCCACTGGGGCTAATAGCAGCCACAGTTTGTGCTTTTTTGAGGGGTAATCATGTGGGAGAGAAAGCCATACTTCTGCAACATTGTGCCCCCCTTTCAAATCACAGGGCCCTGAAACTGCTTTTTGTGGATGTCAGTGTTCACTGGTTTATTCTTATCAGTAAGGAAATCACAGATCTCATTTTGAACACAGCATACTTCCCCCAAGTCTCCTCTTGTCCTGGCTTCCAGGCAGGCCTTGTGTGAGGGAATTCTTTCCACCCAACTGACTTTTAAAAATCCTTCTGTCTTTCGTAAATGCTGTAAAATAAATGTCTGAGGCTGCTCCAGAGCTGGGGGAGGCTGGGGAACTGTATTTAGAAGAACGAAGGCATCTTGAGTCTCCCTTTACATGCATCAGAGAACAAAATCTTCAGCGCACACTGGCTGTTTCTGGTAGAAATCAAAGAGAGATAATTATTCCTGAGGAAAAAAAAGAATACCTCTCTATCATATTGCCTTATTTATATACATAAATAAATCTCTATCATTTTACTTTTCATATACTAAAATAAGTACATCAGACATAACATAGTGTGTTACTCAGTTTTTTTCTCCCATCAATGTTTGGTCTCTTGTAATTTTTAACAGGCATTTAATAAACTCTGTGAAGATGGGCCGAGGGTATTTCCACATGATTCACAGAGAAACGCTGGAGAGGAAGAACATGTTTATGTTAGAGCAGGAGAAAGAAGACCAGAGGCGGAGAACTGAATTCCAGCCCCCCAAATATCCAGGATCCTCGTCATCTGAAGAGGACATATCCGATGAAGAAATAACTGAGTAAATTGTTTTCAGGACTTCTCATATGGTGTTCATCTATTGGCATTTTCTTTTCCAAATGCAATGGCACAGCTAGTATCTTTAGGTGTGACTGAGGCTGGGTAAAATTTTCAGCCTAAAGATCCCATGTGGGCCTCTGTCTGTTTTTGAGGGCTCCATGTTGGATACCAGTTCTAAAAAGAAAAGCTATTGCCCAACTTGGAGCCCACAAAAGCACGTGGAGTCTTAGCTGTTGCTGTTCTTTCCCACTCTGCTGCTGTAGGCACCCTCATTTTCAAGTGGTTTAATACTTTTTTGGGAGTGTCAGCCGCTAGCTAATGCTGCAGCCTAGTAGGCTGACACTCCTGACAAATTGTTAAGCAACCTGAGGACCAGAGGAATGGTTCCCACAAGCCGGATTTGTCCCTAGGCTGCAATTTATCCAACACAGAAGGCAGAAGCTGGCAGCAGTCAGTAGGGGAGTTATAACCTATGGGCCAGGATTGTACAAAGACCATCAGTCCTCCAGTTTGTCAGATAGCTTAACCAGTCTTCTGCCAAATTCACTTCTTCCATGCAAGAGAAATGGCAGTGCAATGCACCTGAACGTAATAGGCATGTCCAGACCAGGCAGCGGCTTGCCCTCCTAAAACAAAAACTACAATACTCAGGCTTCTGCCTCCCATGCACAGTACCTTCCCTCTACTGCACTGTTCCTCCATCTCCGTCCAAAGGGGTGGGGTATTGTCCAGCAACTAGTAGCCACCAATTGCCAACAACTATTAATGTCCACTTAAGAAAGTATCTTCCAGTCACCACTGTACATTAAAGAAACACCCTTAAATATTAACTATTGAATAACCTAAGAAAAGGTCAAAGACATTCCTTCTCCACTCAACAGATGCTGTTTGTAACTATATCAGCTCAAACTGGTTGAGAAGGTCCCACGCTCCTCTTTGTTTCTGTAGGTCAAGATACCCTTGAGAATGGAGAGTGCACAGAGGCAGATGGAAAAGTTCAATCAATAATGCCAGAAAAGCACATGCTGCACTTTCGTCTTCTAACAGTTGTCTTTCTCTCTCCCCCCCCGCCCCCCATTCTTAGCTTTTTTTTAACAGAATGTCCCCTTCTGAGGGAGTCGGAGAAAAAGAAGAAGAAAATTATCCGACCTTTCACTCCTGTCCATAACGGATTGATAGCTTCAAAGCATCCGGAAGCGCATTTGTATGTTCTAAGCCGCATCTCCTATGTACAAGAGGAAAATGAGACTTGAGTGGTTAATGCCTCTGCTTCATGGATTTTAGTGTGTGAAAGGGCTAACCATCTTAAAATGTTAAGAGGCCAAATTTTGACTTCAAGCAAGCCAAAAGTAGGACTTCTGTTTGCTGAAGTTGGTCCTTTTATGTTACATACATCTGGACGGTCATGCATCTTTGGCGGCACATAAGCTAATTGCAGCAGCATCTCTCAGGATGTGGCTGTGAAATTCCATTTTTACAGATGCTGGCCTGAATCAAAGCTCTTCAGCAACTCCAAGGCACTCGGGGGAGATCTGTGCAAGCAGAAACTGTCCTTTCAAAATTTGGGGGAAGCTCACATTTATTTCTCTGATATGGGGTGAGGGGTGGGATGGGTTGAGGTGCGGCTGCCTGAGCAGACTTGTGTGCACTTATGTGTGCACACGCCAGAGCTTCTGGCAGCACTAGACTGAGCTACATGTCCAGTTCTCAAACTCATTATTTCAGCTGGTGCTAAGGAGAACATTCATGAGGAAGTAACTTGAGGGTTTTAAAGGCATGGAAACTTCTTGTACTCCCAGCATGCTGCTTTAGTGCAAAACTAGTGGTGCAGAAAGCAGGAAATGGGAAAGACTGCTGTCATTGTTACTCCATTAGTGTGCATGGCACTTTACTGAGTAACAGGCAAGACAACTCCCTGCCCTAAAGAGCGTACAATCTAGTTTTTGTCACAGGAGGGTGCCAGTGAAGGTAAAAAGAACATGCGTTCAGTAGTCTTACAGAGACTTAGATATAGTTTCAATTGTGAGTGTGGATAAAGGGATTGTGGTAAAGATTTCACTGGAAGGATGGGCTCTAAGGAGGAAGGGGTGGAATCAAAGATACCGTATAAATCCATACAGGGAGCATCCTGCCATCAACTCAATCCTCTGGCCATCTGCTTAGCCTTCCTTTCTTCTTCTTCAGGCAGTATTAGATTTGGGAATGTCTGCTCTTGGAAATTCGCTTCTGACACCATGGTAACCTTGACCCACATCATATCTTCTCTTTTGTGCCTCTGTACAATGTTCATACTTTCCTACCCATTGCAAGAATACAGAGATCTATGCTAGATGTGCCTAAGGGCTTGTTGACTTTTGGAACATGTCTTTTCCCCCTTTCAGTATCACTGACTGCATTTGAAACTTCTTTAGGTAGCTCAGTGTAGGCAGAGGCTGCTATTTTGGATTGGAGGGGAAAGTGATCACTGATAGATTAGGGCTGTCATAAAATTGAGCAATAGAATAAATACATCACTATACAATTTTTGAAGTTCAAAAAAAAGTTTTGTTCCATGTTCCTGTTGCCATGGGCAATGGGGACTGTGTTTAGTTTTGAGAAAGTGGTATGCTGGGGTTCTGGCTAAGGCACTCCTGCCACTTCATAGCTGTTACTTCAAAGAAGGGGAAGATGGAAGGAGGTGGTGCAAAATAGGTGCAATTAAAGAAGTGGAAAATGGTTTGTCATATAACACCACACTGGATGCCATTCTTTCTCTATTTCTAACTTGGGAGTTAGTTGGGTGTCTATCACAGGGCCTTCTCTGTGGTTGCACCCCATTTAAGGATCTCCCTCCCAAAGAAACTTTGCCTGTTGCTGCCTTCAGCCTCCCTGGGTGGAGTTTCTTCTGTTTACCTGAGACTTTGGTGCCTCTGTGTGTGTGTGTGTGTGTGTGTGTCTTGAGCTGTTTGTTTTATTTAGGAATATGCTGCTTTTCTCCTGAAGAACCCAGTGGTTTACAGAAATGTTCAAGTTGAATTAAACAATATAAATCAAATAACCATCTTAACAAAAAATAAGTATGTCCTGTTGGTGGTGTTTTATGGGAAAGTGGACAGAGAAAATTGTGCCTTTCCCTTCCATATTTGGAGAGTTCCCCATGGCATTGATGGGCAAGAAAATTCTAGACCAACAGGAGAGAGTATTTCACATAAATCACAATAAATTTGTGAGGCTTACTGCATTCTGTGGAATGCAGTCTGTTTGTGCCTTTCTCTGTCAAATGAGCCCATCTGTCTTCCTTTGTTTTTGACAGTGAGTCCCTGTTTCGGCAGCTCTGCGCTCTCCATTGGTTCTTGGAAGCCTTGACTGTTGAGCCCAATATCAGCATGAAGCCTCTGATCACCTGCTGGAATGCAAAGTGAGCTTGGGTGCAAGTGGGAATGACAGTGGTGGGGAGGTTGAGTCTGGAAAACGGGAGTGGTTGACATGGTAAAAATCTCAGAAGGGGACAAAGTTATGCTTCCATCCTATGGGAGCAGGTGGATTTCACTGCCTTCAACATCTGAGTTTCATCAGACATTGCCACACACATTCAGGTGTAGCTTTGGAGCTTTAAGGGTGTTCAATGAAAGCTAGCTTCTACTGCCAGTACCACCTTGTATTGTTTTCTGCACTCCTGCAGAACTGAAGGACACTCCTAACCCTACCTATAGATACTCCAGGAAGGAATTTTTTTCCCAGTGCTTCTCAAAGACACTTGGTATTTGGACAAAGACAAGCAGCAATACCTAGTCTTCCTGGAGCTGCAAGCTCCCCTTTGTTCATTCATTGAAGCTCAGAATGGTAGTTCTCCAGAGCATTTCACAGAAAGAGTTTTTCCAAGACCTTAGATGGTTTTTAGGCTGGAGGTGGCAGGAATTGGACCTAGTGCCTTTCTTGCACACAAAACATTTGCTCTGCCACTGAGCTACAGCCCCTCCCTTGGAAGAAGAAAGGCATTCTGTAGATACTCAGCAAAAAGTTCATGCACAGATGTGCTGTGCACATTCAAAAAATGGGCTTTGCTGTGAAACATAGTGCCTGTGGCAAACCCCAGGAGGAAATCCAGCAAAAATGGGGTCAAAGCTACCCCTAACAAAAGTGCAGCTGGGAAAATGGAAATCATTATGTTTCCCCCCTCACTTAGGGATTATGGTGGAGGCAGAAATTCCTTCAAGGTGGTCAATAAAGAAAAGAATGTGAAGGCTCGATGGGAGCACTTCCTCACCCACACAAAGGTAACCTGGAAAAGTGTCATTCAATGAGTTTGTTTCCTTTTTGTGCTTTATCTGGTGCTTTGAAAAACTTGGAGCATCTCTGCTCTCACAGATTTTTAATTGGTTTAATAGCCATCCCCTCTTCTGAAGGGAGTCCTTGGAACTGTAGTTCTGTGTGGGAAGCTGTGTGGAAATTCTCAGCAAGCTTGTGCTTTCCCTCCATTTTCCTCCTCAGATGTTAGTTTTCTCTATTCCTCGGGCTGCCAACCTTAAGGTGGGCCCTGGAGTCCCCCTGGTCTATAGAGATCAGTTCCATGGAGAGAGGAAATGACAGCTTTCGAGGGCAGATTCTGTGACATCTTATTCCTTCTGAGTTCCCTCCTAACCCCGCCTCTAAACTCCCAAGCCATACCGCCTCCCTTTGCAGGGCTGCCCTCGATGAAACCTTATGCCTGCACTGATGTTTATGTTAATCATGGTTAACTTCAGACTCAGGTTTGCAATCCGAATCTGAGGCGGACTTATAAACCCTGCTTATAGCTTGCCGTGGTTAAGGTGAACATGGGTATAGACATGATGCTGCTCCCTGGTTAGTTCGGAAAAGGGGGTGAGGAATTCACACCTGAGAGGGGAGGAGAAAGGACAAGGAAGCGCACAAGCTCATAGCAGACGGGCACACTGATCTGTTGACTCTCAGCAACTGGGGCAGACCTTAGTGCATTTGTCTGTGCCTCTTTGGTGACTTCTATTAATTGTCAGATATTTGGCAGAGAAGTAGCAGTTCAGTGGAGTCCAGCCCTCACTTTACACAAAAACGATTCGGAAATTGTTTGGCGCCTGCATGCATTTTATAGCCCACGATCATATCTTAAAGTTTTCCCATTTTAGGACCTATACTCCAGCCAACTGCTTCCTGGTGCAGACAGCACTCCAAAACCCAGCAGGAGAGTTCAGGTGGGATGGGTCATTGCAGCAAAGACAGCAGTTGGCCTCCAATAACACCCAGCTTTCAGATTGCACCTCTTCAGGGGAACCAGACCTTTTGTGAATCCAAAAGATACATGTCTGGGTGCTGTTTTCTTTCTCTCTTTGTTTGTTTGTTTTAAATTAAATTGTCTGTTTCCCTGATTACTAACTACATCGTTGCAAGTTTTAAAAAGAAAAATATGTGGGAATAGGTGTTCTCTGTATCAATAATTATAATTATAATACTTGACAGGCACTAAATAGTGTTCAGCATGCTGAGCAACTGTTATTTGAATCGTGCTTACAACACCCATGTAAGCTAGCTAGGTATAATTATCCCCATATTGTAGTGAAGGAGGCTGGGTCTAAGGGAGCAGTGGCTTGCCTGGGCTCACCAAACAAGTTTGTGACTCAGATGCAATTTAGACTGGAGACTCCCCGGGGCTCACAGTGGTAGCCACAGTACCAAGGACAGACGGTATTACTGTTTGAGAGAGGGTAAGGCTTGCAGGCAAAGGGGGCAGCTCACAGAGTCAGCCACTGCATACCAGTTGTTTTTTCTGGTGAAAAACAGCCCTTGACCCTGATGCACAACAGGCCACCCTCTCTGGATGCTTCCCTAAGGCTTCCCACTGTTCCTTCCAGGGTAGAAGATACACCCAGAAAACATTCCGTGGTCTGGGCCCCAAGAAGTTGTCCAAAAAGGCATCCACCATGAGCCTCTCCAAAATGAGCGGGCTGTCTTCCCCACACAGCAAGACTACTCTGGGCAGCACCAGTTCCCTGACACCTGGTTCTGAAGAGGTGGTCCAGCATTCTTCAGATGGTGCCAAAGAAGGTGAAGAGATGGATTCTAGTTACGGCAAGCCAACTAAGGAAGTGAAGGAAGAGGAAGAGCCTATGAGTTACTGTGAGTTCATTACCACAACCCAAGAGGGGAGGAATGCTGCGATGCAGCTTCTCAGCAGAGAGCACATTCCCATGGAGCAAGACTTGTCCTGACTTTGGGTAGTCCTGCAGCTGCTCTGTTTCTCTTCCTTTTCCATTGCAGCGGGTCAGCATAGACATCATAGCACTGATCCTGGAATGTTATTCAACCTCCTGGGCAACATTTAAGTCTTGTGTTCCCCACCCCCACTTCTGATTCAGCATCAAAGTTCTAGATGAGCAAAACTTTTGATGTGACCATACTTAAGAGGAGCTTTTCCACAGTTTGCTCAAGTTCACAGTCCATTCCAGACCCAACAGTCATCTCTGTTGGGCCCAGCACTTTTGTTCATTTCAGTGGGGAAAGAAGGTGTAAGTGCCTGTGGATCTACTCTTTCTGTGTTGCAAGAGGTTGAAGTAGCCTGGCCATGTGGCAGAGGGCCGGGGCTGGGCTGATGGGTCTGCAAGGTGATCAGGAGGGAAAAGAACTCAGATTGGCAAAAGGGAAGTTGTGAGAGCAGCGGTAAACCAATGTCACCCACAAGAAGGTATTTTATATACTTCTAAAAGGGAGTTGAACAGATGGATGGAGGATAGGTCTGTCATTGGCTGATAGCTCAACAGGGGCTCTGAGTTCACAGGTGAAATGCTTCTGGTTGTCAGATGCTAAGGAGCAGTCAGCAGGGGTGGGATGAAGTCTGTGTGTGCTGTCGTCTGTTGTTGGATTCTCCTGTGGGCAACTGACTTGCAAACGGGATGCTGGACTAGATGGATCATTGGCCTGGTCCAGCATGGCTAGTCTTATGTTTTTATAAGTTACACGTTTTTTAAGGTTTGGGCTATATCTCTAGGATTGTGTCATATGAAAGGGCAGCAGTGTTTAATTTTTAAAAGGGTGCAAGAAACATGGCCTCTATGAGAACCTTTGCCCTAGAAAGAAGCCCTTCTTAGTTTGGAACATGTATCTATACTACCAAACTGAAACTAATATAAGCTCCCAGAGCTTATAGGGAAGTACAGGGCCTACTGTAAGGAGGATTGGCTACATCAGGGTTGTGTGGCCTCTTATGCAAAGGAGTTCCTGCTACAAAAAAAGCCCTGAAAATATATAGTGTCACATGAAATATATGCTGAGTGTGACAGGTCAGGTGTTCAATGCTTGGCAGTAAAGGGGAAACTCTTTGTACCTGTTCAAAAGTACTTTTCCTTATTACAAGGCAACTAAGAACATATTTAATGTCTTAATCCGGAAGTTGCCACAAGTCTCCTTCTTGCTTTTGGGGCTACAGACTAACACAGCTGTTCTTCTGGAATGTCTTTATCCTCTCTGGAAAGTGTGTGGCCAAGTGAGCATGACTAGAAGAGGAGATGTGGCTAGAAAGGCCAACACCAGTCCAGACCTGCAAGAGGTTTGCTCTGCTTAACTCCATAAGAACATAAGAAAAGCCATGTTGGATCAGGCCAATGGCCCATTCAGCCTGGCACTCTGTGTCACACAGTGGCCAGAAAAACCAGGTGCCATCAGGAGGTCCATCAGTGGGGCCAGGACACTAGAAGCTCTCCACTCCAAATAGACGAGGTGGCAAAGCTGAAGAAATGGTGGGCTTGGATTTTTAAAATTTATTTTGTTCTTCTCCAGATTTGCAGACATTGCTCCAGATGATCCATGAAGATGTGGCAAAGAATTTTAGTAAAGAATATTTGATCTCACACCCCAAACCACCCTCGTACGTCACATAACTGGCTTTCATGGAAACGGAAGTATTCCACTGTTTACAAAGCTCTGTGTTTTTTTTATATTCAGGGGAGTAGCAAATTAAATCTAGCATCCCAAATATTTGAGGGTTGCTGTATCACTTTCCATTTTGTTTGCCTTTTTCCCTTTCCATCCTGCTGATTTGTACATGCAGGTATAAATCTGGGACACTGGTGCTGGCCCCAGTCTGTGGGGTGACAATAGTGTCATTGGCAGATCTACAATTACTTTAATGCCGGGATGGCTCCCTGTGATTTTAGAAATGGGTGGCAAGCCCCTAAGCCTGCCCTTCTCCAGCCAGCTAGTAATGCCTCTGACTCCAGGGAGTCCCAAGGGGGCTACTCTACACTATAGCACCAATTAAGGTTTGGGAGAATGTGTACGCTGCTTGTAAGGCCAAATTTGGGGCTTCTTCTCACATCTTTGATTGGAGCTCGGGGCATGTGCATGATTCAAATCACCTTCCTTGCTTTGCAGCATGCTGAGATCCGATCCAGAGAGTGACTTGTCAATCGGACAAAGAGTTAAAAGGTAGGAGTGATGCCATACATGCAGCGATGTGATGGAGCTGTTTGTGACCTCATTCATTCATCCACTTCTTGGGGTCGCGGTTCAGACAAATGCCTTTCCGCATTTCATGCAGGAGTTGTTCCGTGTGAATGTCACAGGAGAACTGTTGGTTCTGCCTCACTGGCAGGACTCTGTGAAATTGTTTCCAGGCCCTTTAAGTACCATGATCCCAATCCTTTAAGGACTTTAAGAGTAATAATCAGCACTTTATATAGTGCTCATAAGCGAACAGGCAGCCAGTGCAGGCTTTTCATTGCCACAGATACACCCTTCATAGCTACCTCTGGATCGTAATGAAGCTGCCGTATTTTGTACCATTGAAGCTTCTGAGAGTCTTCAGAAGCAGCCCCACAAAGGGCATATGGTGCAGCAGTCCAGTCTGGATATGCTCTGAACATAGATAACTAGCTAGACCAGGGGTGTCAGACTCATTTGTTATGAGGGTGAGAGCTGACATTTATACCTTATTGGGTCGGGCCGGGTCATGTGTGTACCTATTTAAGATTAGGTAGCAGGGATATAAACTTTTTAAAGGACACGGACAAACATGACTAAAGATTTTTTTTTAAAAAAAACCCATTAAAATAAAACATGCTTAAAACATTAGCACTTGTTGGTCTTAAAGGTGCTTTCTTTGTATTTCTCCCATGGGATCCAGAGACTGGGCAAAGGAAGCTCTAGCTCTTTCCCTGCCTCTCCAGGGGACCAGAGGGGGAGGCGTCTCAACCAATGGAGAAAATCGAGGTTTTTGCTCGGTAGTTCCTGTGCAATTGAGCAAGCCTTGCAAAACAAGTTGAGATGCAAAAGGAAGCAAGAGAGAGAGAGGAGGCAGACAAAAGCCAGTTGCTTGGGGGCTTGATTTGGCCCCCAGGCCACATGTTTGACACCTCTGAGCTACAGCCTGCTTGTCAGGGCTGAGGGCACTCCAACCAGAGTTGGGCAAAGGCCCTGCATGCCACAGAGAAGCCCTCTCCCTCCATCTGCAGGGCACTAGAACTATGGGGACAGCAGCAAATCTGTTTATATGAAAGGCAGAGGGAAGCTGAGCTCACCCCACTGGACAGTTTGGGCATTTTTTAAAGCAAAAATATGTGATCTGCCATTTCAGTGTACATCCTGCTTTACCTTCAGTCATTGCTGAGTGACTCCCTGGGCTGCATTCCTGATGCAGTATCTTGCTTTGTCTTTCTGTTCAGCTCACATTCGTCTTCAAAGGAGGAGAGAAACAGCTCGGGATTAATGAGAGAAGAAACCCCAGTGGAGCAAAAGCCAAAGAGGTAGAGAGCATCTTGAATTGTGCTTTTCTTAGAGAAGATCAAGGCTTTTTTTTCTGCAGGAGCCCACAGGAGCGGAGCTCTGCCTGGGCTAGCCAGGGCTTTAGCCAGCCCAACCCGCCATGCAGCAGCCATGTGCTCCCAGGCCAGGCAGTGCGGCCTAATATGCAAATGAGCTCCTGCTGGACTTTTTCTACAAAAAAAAAAAAAGCCCTGGAGAGAATCACATAGTGTGCAAGGGTGGGTAAGCAGGGAGGGCTGTGAGGGAGGCAGTTGTCACTCTACAGAAGAGACATGCCACAAAGAGCTCAGTGTTGGATAGGAAAGTTTGCCAGTGTGAATGGGCACAGAAGTAATCTTCAGCAGGCCATTTCTGCTCAGTTGGGAATTTCATGGCAGGCAAGAGAAGCCCAGTTCTGCATCCATCGCAGTGTCACAGTGTTTCAGATCCATTCCACAAGCCAGTGGGTAGCTTGCCTGTCAAACAAATTGTTGACTGAGATGAGAGTTGTACAGCCATCATTTGATGTTGCCAATAAATACTTGGTCCTCAATTTTCCTATGAAGATAGGTTAAAACGCTTGGAACTCTTTAGCTTGGAGAAACGTCGACTGAAGGATGACATGATAGAGGTTTACAAGATTTTGTATGGGATAGAGAAGGTAGAGAAAGTACTTTTCTCCCTTTCTCACAGTATGAGAACTCATGGACATTCAATGAAATTGCTGAGCATTCGGGTTAGAACTGATAAAAGAAAGTACTTCTTCACCCAAAGGTTGATTAACACATGGAATTCACTGTCTCAGGAAGTGGTGGGGCTACAAGCATAGACAGCTTCAAGAGGGGATTGGATAAGCATATGGAGCAGAGGTCCATCAGTGGCTATTAGCCACAGCGTATTGTTGGAATTCTTTGTCTGGGGCAGTGATGCTCTGTATTCTTGGTGCTTGGGGGGGCACAGTGGGAGGGCTTCTAGTGTCCTGGCCCCAGTGGTGGACCTCCTGATGGCACTTGTTTTTTTTGGCCACTGTGTGACGCAGAATGTTGGACTGGATGTGCCATTGGCCTGATCCAACATGACTTCTCTTATGTTCTTAATTCAGGACAATGATAAGGAAGAGACTAGCACCAAAGGGGAGTGGCATGAAGCCATACTCCAAAATAGCAAACTCTAGTATTCTTGAACCTGTACATTAAAGCTGTCCTGTCAGCTTAACTTAGCTCACTGGGCTTTGTCTGGTTTTCTTTTTGCATAGCATTAATTAAAAATGTTGCTGGGTTTCTTTTATTTGCTTTCATCATATTCTAGTTCACTGGCAGTGCAGGTGAGAGAAGATAAAACGACAACAGCAACGTACAAGAAGGAGGACAGCGCAGAAAACCTTGGTAGACCTCACAGGTAGCCATGCCAGACACAAGAGGCTTGCCCTAGTGTCAGTCTGATTGTGAGCAGACTCCTCCCACAAACTGTGACATCATCGAGAAGGCGGAGTTCACAGTCTCTCAGTTCTCACTTGTACCCAGCATTGAACTTTCTTTGATTCGTATGTGCCACTGGACTCAAACCTCATTCCCGTATCCGTTCATTAACTCTTGTATTTGTATGTTAATTTATTGCCATTCCTGAATCTTTCTTGCATCCATTCTCAGTAACAGTCACCCAGCACTTACCCATCTTTATTCTAAGTGGCCCTTCCCGACAGCAAGTTAGGATTTCTGCCTATCCTGTGAGCAGGGGTAAGGCAGACAATCTGATAAGGGTTTGTTTGTCAACCTGTCCTCCAGATGGTGTTGCCATTCATGGTGGAAGTCAGTGTTTTGATCTCCTTCTCCTGCTGTGGGAACGAATAGTTCTGCATACTGCAGACAGTACCAGAATACAGATGGTTCTCTGCTCCTACCTTCCTGACGGACAGGGGACTGAGGGGAGCTCCCTGCTGCTGCTGTGAAAGTCAAGCTACCCGCTCCATTCTAGCAGATTATAATTAATTTGTACCCCACCCTTCATTCGGAGTCTCAGAGTGGCTTAGAATCTCCTTTCCCTTCCTCTCCCCACAACAGACATCCTGTGAGGCAGGAGGGGCTGAGAGAGTTCTTTCAAGAACTGCTCTTGAGAGAGCAGCTCTGAGAAAACCGTGACTGGCCCAGGGTCACCCAGCAGCTGTATGTGGAAGAGTGGGGAACCAAACCCAGTTCTCCAGATTAGAGCCCACCACTCTTAACAAAAACTGGCTCAAACTGGAAGTTTGTCAAGATTGCAGTGATGTGAAGGACTGGGTGACTGAAGAGCCTGCGGCAATGCAAGCCATCCTCATCACCTATATCTTCTATTTTTATCCTACCCTCTCTCCAAGGGGTGGGGGTCCATGGTTCTCCCTCCCCCTCCATTTGATCTGTGAGATAGATTAGGCTGAGGGAAAGTGATAGTGCCTGGGTCACCCAGTGAGTCTTATGGCATAGTCACAATTTGAACCCAGATCTCCCTCATCCTTGGACAGCACTCTCACCACTACCCAACATGTGAGACGCTGGCAGTGATCTGGCCTTCTGGCTCAGAGCAGCAGTTTTTCCATAAATGTTTCCAGCGTCTTATTGTATCTGTAGAAAAAGTTCCCTTTCTAAAGGCTTCATTGTTTTATGAAATGAGTAGCAATGAATGGATGCCATTGTCAATTCAGTACTAGGCAAGTTTCACAGTTTCAAAGTTATAGTTAATTTTTTTTTACATGATTGTCCCTAGAAATTGTGTGACAAGTCCATGCACGTTTCATTGACTGGTAAATTGCAGTGGGGTGGACGGGGGAGAGAATAAAACTGCAGTTCCATAAAATCTGAATTTAAAAAATCAAATTCACCTGATTGGCTGTGAAGGTCAAATCAAAACCAACACAGCATTTCTTATTTATGTTTCCTATCATGTGGTGGAAGGGATGGAACTAACCAGTAAGGGAAGGGAAGCTACAGAGACTGACAGTGAAAATGAGCTGCCCTGCAGTAACAGAGTTACACTTCTCTAAGTCCATGTGATTCTGCTTAGGATGGCACTGCCAATGACCGTGGAAGAAAATTAAATTCTGTGGAAACAGAGGAGTGGACAGCCACACCCACAGCATTCTGTGCACAGGTCTTTGGTTGCACAAAAATTAGTGGCAATGGTTTTCAGTAACTTCAGGGTTTGTTCTTCAAGTTGAATAACATAAGGAACGGAAAGGAGATTGTAAGCTGCTTCGAGGCTTCTTAAAAGGTCCCTTCGTCCCATGGTCTAGTCATGCACCTTCCCCCCCCCCACCTTCTTCCGGTTTCTCAACAGATGCTTATAAGACCTGGCTAGGGTGATTCCAATCCATGTTTGTGAAGCTGTGCAAAAGCAGGAGGTGGGGTGAGTGGGAGGGATTGCTTTTCAAGATTAACCAAGACAGGCTGTGCAGGGTTGTGATTTGGTAGATGTGTAGCACATGGTTCCTACTAGCAGGACACCCCATGCCAGCTGTTCTTGTTTTCAGACCTAAGACCCGATTCTGTTCATTATCCCCATGTGGTTTCCCACGGACAGGGCGATCTGTTTCAAAACTGGCATCAGTACATCACTCAGGCGAAGCTTGTCTCTCCCTTGCTCCAGCAGCCCTTGTAGAGATGCCTGACTGTTGCCTTTGTGTCTCCCTGCTATGCCTCCTTCTCCAGCTCTTTCATCAGGCGAAAGGTGAACCTGTGCAATGAGATGAGGGAGCTGTTTTATGATGTGACCCTGG
The DNA here is from genome assembly GCF_032191835.1 of Heteronotia binoei. NCBI lineage: Eukaryota > Metazoa > Chordata > Lepidosauria > Squamata > Gekkonidae > Heteronotia > Heteronotia binoei. The sequence goes on from NW_026800101.1 coordinate 95,926, forward strand.
AATCTGCTTTCAGGCTGCACGACCAGCTGGACATCCTAGAGAGGTACAGGCTTAACACTGTCTTCTGTTTCAAGACCTGTTTGCCCCTCAGATTCATCACAGTCCTCTAGTATCCTTCTCCTACTGCAAGGGTCACTTTCCAGAAAGTACCAGCCATTTGTGTGGCTGTTCTGCTCATTATAACCACACAAAGCTCCCTTTTGTCAAATGAATCTTGCTGTCCCACCGCAACAAATGGACTCAGGCTGCTTCCATGCAGCAGTGAGCCTCCGTGTGGCTCGCATGGCTGCAAATACAGCAGAGCTCTCCCAAGGCAGTTTCCCCAATGCTTCCTTTGCCTCAGCCATCTGTGCCTGCCATTTCCCCCTTGACATAATAGGGCTTTTTTAAAAATCAGGAGTTACTAAGTCACTGTAGTATAATAATGTTATAATGATCTACTGGCACAATTTACTACCTCCTCTGAATTCCCAGCTTTCATTTTTTAAAGTATGTATTTAGTCCTTTTCCTTGTAAAGATGTAAGAGGAACTGTACCAGAGTCAAGGCTAAGAAAGTGGTACCCATGTGGAGTACCATCAAATAGGCTCTTTGTGATCTTTCAAAAAAGATCGTATCAAACACAAGTTTGGGAAAGATGGTAGCAAAGCAAGGGGAAATTCAGGAAACAAACAACTGGGGACAACATTGTGTGAGTGATTAACAAAAAAACCCCCACCATAGTTTGAATGCTGAACTGGAACAAAACCTTTGTATGGAAGCAGCCAGATTGTGTGCTGCCTTGCCACCATTAAAATTAGAAATGCTGCAGAACATGGCCCTGATCACAGAACTCAGCTTCCTAAAGATTCCAGGAATAATATATATATTTAAAAATTTCAAAGTCTCTCAGAGCAGCATAGGTACATTTGGAAGGTTGTAGTGATGCCCAGTAAAATCTTCAAGAGAGACAACAAGATTCGGCAGTCTTTAGCTAAATGGGGCAGTGGCCTGATCAGGTAGAAGGCAGCTTCATATGTTTATAAATAAATACTGTTCCCACCCCCCCCCCAAAAAAAATAATAACCCCAGGCCAGATTTCTAGTCCTTTTGGTTGCAGTGCAAACATGTGCTTGAATGTTTGGGCATTGCTAATAACATCTCAGAAGATTAAAAGGTGATGCGAAAATTTAGACTTTTAGGACATGCCCATTGGGGGAAAGTGGCACTTTTGAACAGTTGGCTCATAGTGATTTTTGTGGGTGATAATTAAGACAGAAGGTAGTTTAATGCTGTTTCTAACCAAGTCAGCTCCCTTCCTTCTCTTCAGAATTCTTTGAACTCTTATCCAAAAGGAGCACTAGGGCCATTCCTTTTTAAAACCTCGCTCGAAGGTTTATTTTTTTAAAGTATACAAGCTGAATTGGCAGGAGGCGAGAAGAGAAGAGCGTACAGAAATACCGGTGTCTGAAGCAAATAACAAAGTTGCGGAAAGACCTCGAGAGAATGAGGCAGGCAGCCCTGGAGCATGAACCAAAGCAGGATGCGGAGGAGGAGAACTGGTAAGAAAGAGCTACAGTCAGCATCCTGGCCACGCCAAGGTTTTGCAGGACAAAGCGTAGAAGAAGAGGTTGACTACCGATAGTCAGCTTTCCTTTAAAAAATAAAAATAAAACAAGTTTCTAGTCCTTGGGCTTGTAAGGATTGAGAAGGTAGCTGTTGCCAGGTGAAATCTCAGAAGGCCCCATAGCTAACAGGTTTTTTTGGGGGGAGAGGGCCCACCCCTCCCACACAATTTATATCATGCAGGAGGGGTGCCCAGGAGCAGCTGTTGCCCACCCTGCACAATTTAAAGGGGCTGCCAGTCAGCTGATTGACAGACTGTAAATCATACTGGAGGGGCTGCAGGAACAAGTGTTGGCCTCCCGCACAATTTAAAGGGCCCACCTACTGCATGGGAGGGGTAGCAGCTGCTCCTGCATGCCCTTCCCATGCGATTTAAATAGTGCAAGATAGGCCCCTGGCCTCTCCAACTTCCTGCTCTCACCCCTGTGGCCCCCTCCCCCCATGGCCCTTAGCTACAGAGCTGAATCTCAGAAGCCAAAGGATTTGCTGTATGTGACTCTACTCAGAAGGGAGAGGAGTTTTCCAGCAGAACAAGATGAGAAACGTTTTTTTTAAAAACCTGCAGAACTAACAAGATAAAATAAGAGAAACTGCGCAAAACGTGGTTAATTTGCACAGGTTAACTAGCATGGCTTCTACGGAGCAATGAATGAGCCTGATGTATCTCTTGTTACAACTGAGAATGCCTGATCTGCAGCTGCAATGGAGAATTCACAGGGAAGTTTCCCCACATTCCCTGCCAGAACCCCACTCCCATGGCCATTGTCCTTCTCCCCTCCTCCGTGCCACTGGAGGGCTTGTTCAGCCTTTTGAAAAAAAAATCAGTACTTGCTAGATCTCTATAGAATTATAATCTGTATACACTACCTACTAGTTCCTCTGAATCACCAACTTTGATTTTTTAAAAGAAGTTACTAGCTCACTTGTTGTTCAGATACTTTTCTCCTATATCTGCAACAAACAGGACTAGAATCTTCTGTTTTAAAAAAGTTGGAGCTTCAGAGGAATCAGTAGATTGTGGCAATTTGACTTCATTTAAATTGCATGTTTTTTGCCAATGGGGTCCCAGAGTGACTTCATTGTTCTCCTCTCTTCCATCTACTCAGCAAGCTTCCATGTCAGAATGGGATTTGAACCTAGGTCTCCCAGATCCTAGTCCAGCTCTCTAACCCTGGCTCTACACTGGCTTGTTAAAATGTTATAAAATCAACTCCTGATAAAAAATAAAATGCTAAAACTTGCCCTTGGGGTGGGGACACAGCAGGGAAAACAGAATTTCTGTGTGGCTCAGGGAAGGAAAATGGCAGTGATGCGGCAGGACCTTAGATTATGCACACCTTCTTGTCCAGACCACTTGATAATGCATTTGGATTGCGCTATTCCCCAGGGTTTTCTTTAAAAAAGCAGGCTTGGAAGAGTGTATAGCAAGGCCAAGCAAAAGAAAATTGGACCATGACATGGTGTGGCTGCCCTATCCCCATCTCAAAACACCGCATTTAGGTAGCTGAAAGACAAAAAAAACTTCTTGTGAAAGAAGTCCAGGCTACCAAAACTTCTACCCAGAGAAAAGCGAGAGGTTTTCCCTGTAAAGATTTGGGCTCAGCTATGGCTCCTGAGACTTCCCGTAAAGCGATTCTGTCTGTGCCAGGTCTTGTGTGCCGTGTGTACTCACAGGGAAAGCTTTGAACCCTGCATAGGTACAGAATCTGAAGTGTCGGGAATCTCAGGTCTGGTCTACACTTGCAGCAAAATGGGATGGCTGCACCACTTTGGTGGTGGTAGAGAGGGACACATTCTGAAACATTCTACTATGTGATGAGAGCGAGAGAAAGTAGAAAAACAGCACAGGTGGCAGAGACCTTAGCAAAACCCTTTCTTCTTGCTGTACTAGTTAGATTTTACATTGATTGCCAGTATCCAGATGGGGCCTGGAGTCCTTTTGAAATTACAGCTGATCTCCAGGTGACAAAGATCAGCTCCCCTGGAGGAAATGGCTGCTTTGGAGGGTGGACTGTATGGCACTGTACCCCACTGAGGTCCCTCACCTCCCCAAATCCCACCCTCGTCAGGCTCCACTCCCTAATCTCCAGAAATTTCCCAGCCAGGAGTTGGCAACCCTAGTTCTACATCAGGTGCATTAAAAACAATAACCCTCAGTCATCTGGTGTTGCTTCAAGGTTTGTTACCCTTCTGGACAAGATCCCCGATGATGTCATGGCAGACCACCGGACCCAAAAAGTCCTGAAGAAGCTGGAAAAGTTTGCCAGAAATCCAGACTTACGAATCCGACCCCCCACCTTCCTGAAAGTCTTGGGGGAACTCCGTGTTTGGGAAATCTGTTCTCCAGACATCTGTGCAGCTATACAGGTAAGAGTCATGCAAGGAAATTGCCCACCTCTTGTTCAGCATTCAGTGATCCAAGGCTAAGTGCTGTTTCTTAAGACCCCCAAATAAAACTCCCATAAAGAATGACATTAGGGTCTGCTGCCAGGGTCTTTGGCTCCACGGCAGGCATTATGTATGGGCATTGGCATCTGCCTGGAAGACTGCACATACTGCCTAGCACTGGCATAGAGCTTTAGAGTGTTCAGAGCGCTTCACAAACGTGATTTGAGCAACCTGCATCTGAACTCTAGGGCAGATCCCAACACTGTTGTGAAGTTCACTAGGCACTCAATCACTGTCTTGCCATAGCCTACTTCAGAGGGTTGTTGTGAGGATAAAAGAAGTCAAGGATGAACCATTATGTCACTGTGTGCTCCTTGGGGGAAGGGTGGGGGGGAATATTTACCAGATTGGGCATAGTACTCAAGTCAACTACATGCCCAAGAAGACACCCTTCATTTTGTTTCCAAGTTGGCTAGATGTGCTCCAACCCAGGGGTTCCTTATTGCCATATCACTCCTACTACATAAGTAGAACTCTTGTGAAATATTCACATGGCACCAGCAGTGCAACATATGAGTGAATGACACAGAAGAGTCTTGCATCCCCTGAGCCTCAGTTAAGTATCATGGCAGCTCTAGCGCAAGACCAGGTGATGAGTCTTGCCCGCATAAAGGCCATCCAAACCCACAAAAAAGCAGTGGAGTGGGAAGGTGATCTCCTTGACATGTGACGGGTTCATACCTCCCTTTGAGAAGCAAACTGAAGCATAGGTTTTTTCCCTTTACCTCTTTCAGGTTTGCATATACAGAGAGCAGTTGGGGAGACACATCTAAACACTGCTCCCCAACAAGAACTCTGAAGATTCATTTCCTTATTTACTTCATTTTTACCCACCTTTCCTCCAAATGGGGCCCCAAAGCAGCTGACCTAGTTCTCCTCTCCTCTGTTTTAGCCACACAACAGCCCTGCTAGGTGGTTTAGACTGAGAGCATGTGAATGACTGACAGTCACCCAGCAGGCTTCCTAGGCAGAGTGGGGATTTGAATGTGGGTCTTCCAGATCCTAGGACAAAATGGGCAGTTGTGTTAGTCTGTAGCAGTAGAAAAGAGCAAGAGTCCAGTAGCACCTTAAAGACTAACAAAATGTGTTAGGCTGTGAACTTTCCTGAGTCACTGCTCATTTCTTCAGTTATAACTAGAATGTGAGTCCAGCTGACCTGTATAATGGAAAGCACACCCACATTCTAGCTGTATCTGAAGAAGTGAGCAATGCCTCAAGAAAGCTCCTATCCTGCCACAAATTTTGATAGTCTTTAAGGTGTTACTGAACTCTTTTCTACAGATTCTCAGCTGACATGCTAATTACTACACTGCTTTGTTAGAACTTCAGCATTAACAGACATTGTTTTTGAAGCAAGTTCAGCTGCACTGTTAATATACACATTCTCTTCTGCTGTCAAAATAAATATTTCCCCTCCCCCATGGCTTTTGCAGTTTTTGCGGGAAAATATTGTGGGGATGCCTGAGGAGGATTACAAACAATGGCTGCAGAGTCGAGTTCCAATCCAGAAACGAGCCCGCAGTGCCCCACCACTATGATCTTGGAGGTACACGGGGATAGCAACATTTTTGAAAGAGATGATGCACTTGCTGTTCAAGAGCTGCAACAGAAGAGCGCAGGGGCAGCCACTGAGATGGCAGGTGCTGAAAAATACATTTCGCTGCTCCTAGGAGATGTGAGGGGGGGGGGAGACATCTTCTGAGTGCAGGAACTGCTCATTCTCGAAGGTTGAGAATTGCAAATTCCCTGCAAATTCAGAACCAGAGAGAATTTGAAACAGCCAAAGCCTGTTTCAAGTTCTTGCTTTGAATTTTTCAATACTATGTTTTTGTTTAAAGTTGTTCATGTTCTACATTTAATTTTTCTAGATTTGGGGGAGGGAGTGAGAAAGGAGCAATCTTATGGAATCGTCTCTGCAACCGTTTTGGGTCAGTGACAGAAACTGGCTGATTAACTTTCTCCATTGTAAAGACTTTGGCACAGTAGAACTGTTGCATCTGTGCTGCATATTTTTCAAATTAAAACTCTGCTTAAACATGTGTTCTTGCAAACTTAATATAATTAGCTTGAGACTCTGGAGAGCCACTGCCAGTCTGAGTACACATTACTGACTTTGATGGACTGAGGGTCTGATTCAGTATAAGGCAGCTTCATATGTTCTATAGCTTCCAGTTGGGGCTTCATTAACATTCTAGTGTTTACTATGTCTGCCCCATCACTGCCACCAAATAGAGGTTACAACTAAATAATCACCAGCAAAATGTTTCAAACAAGAAAAAATTGGGTATGTAATAGTGGTTATTGGGGATAAAAGTATTTGGAGACAATTTCAGCTGCCTGTCTTATGGCAGCTAGAACCAAATCTAGAGCTCAGTGAGATGGTAACCGTGTACCTGAGCTCAAACCATTTGAGCGAGTCCATCTTCATACTACAAAAAAATCCTACATCCTGAAAAATAGCATGTCTGAGATTGCTCTAGCCTAGATTTTTGTTGCAAATATGGAAGTGTTCAGTCATCTGAACTATCACTTCACTGCCTTAGTGAGGGCCAAACTGCACCTATCACTGTTCTACGGCTGTAGCACTAGATGCGTTATTTGCAACCCCGCACGAGCCAGCAGAGCGGGATCACAGCAAAGGTATTCCTGCTCCCCCTCCCCTACCCACAACATCTTCTCGTCTTGAGGCCAACCTGGGTTTGAGACTTCAGTTTGGCAATGTTGTGGTACACAAAGGCCTATTTGTCATGTGATGCTAAAATGGTAGGGTGAATGCTTCAGGGGGGGGGGAGGATATTGAGCCGCTGGTGTGTATGTTTAATAGAGAAGTCTGAAGGTGGGTGTAGAGGGAGAACAGCCTTTGAAAGGCCTTAAGATAAAAATCTCTTTTCTAACCCTGAAACTTGGAGATGTGGCCCAGGTGAATACCACCACAAATGAATTATAGAATTTTAAGTACTCACTGAATGGAGAGTTCCTTTTGCCCATCAGTTTCTTTGGCTGCTCCTAAATTCCTGTTATCACAGGAAAACAAGAGGATGTGTATATATTTAAAAAACTTATCTCATATCTCCCCTTAGTTGTCCTTTTTCTAAACTGCAAAAGCCCCAGACTCTTTGGCCTTTTCTCACAGGAAAGGTACATCAGTCCCTTAATCATCCTGATTGTCCTCTTCCAAACTTTTTTCTACCTCTGCAACACCTGTTTTGAGATATGGGGACCAGGCCTGTAGACAGTACTCCACATAAGGCTTTCACCATAGATCTTTATAGATCAACATTGGCCATTTTATTTTCAGTCCTTTCCCTAATAATCTCCAGCATGAAGTTTGCCCTTTCCCCTGCTGTGGCACAATGAACTGACGTTTTTATCAAGCTAGCCACGACAACCCCAAAGATCTGTCTACCTACCTATCTGTCTTGGCCAGTTCAGACCCCATCAGCATATATTTAAAGTTAGAATTTATAAAAAAAATCACTCCAGTGTGCATCACCTCACATTTCATTTGCCTCCATGTGTCAAAGTGTCACTAGAAAGGAGAAAATTGGAGAACTTCCTGAGAGGAGATTACAGCTGCATTCAACAGTGTCAGTCAAAGACACTCAGAGAATTATGTGTTTCTAGGAGCTCAGTAGCCAGAAGGTCACACACTGAACAGCCTCATAGATCAGGGTGAGGGTGCTGAACAGCCTCTTAGATCAGAGCGAGACCTAATCTAATTAAAATCTTTTAGAGGTCAATGCTGAATATGGTGTAATTATCAAGAAAAGGGGAGTGTCTTCTGACCTCAGATACACATCACTGAATTCTAGCAGTTGTTAAGTGAGGCAATCTATTTCATTTTGTAAAAGAAAGGGAAAAAAACTTTGCCACCAAGGTTCAGTTCAAAGCTTTTTATTAATTAAACTGCCATTTAAACAGCCTGGTTTCCACCCTCCTCCAATGCTAAGGCTCTTCAAATATTTTCACTTACAGTTTTCAGGACTGTAACCGTGAGCAAATCAGCAGTACATCAAAACACCACCGCTTGGCTTTCTGTGAGTTCTAATTCTCATGGACACACACACACATGTTGAGTGGAAATGGCTCCTGTAACACATGGGGGGGGGATTCACCGCAGCAGCAGCTACCAACTGATAGGATTCTCTCTCTTTGCTGTGCATTCTGTATTCCAAAACAAAGGGGCAAATTCTGAATTTATTTTTTTTTTAACTAACAGAACTTTAAGTAAGGCTATTCTGGTATATTCCTTGTATTAAAATACTCCGGAAGCCCTTTTCGTCAGCTCCCATCAGACTTAGCATTTTCAAAAACGAAAACGTTTCCATTGGCTTCGGGTTGAAATGCTGATGCGGTGATGTGCCCCCAGGGGCCACCTTTCCCTTCTGCATCCCCCAAATCACGTCAGGATAGTGTCATCGATCTGTTCGACAGAGTCGGCTTGGCTGGCGAGCTTCTTCAGAGATCGCCGGCAACTCTCGTTCAGCAATTCCAAGCTGGCAGCATCTAGGATCTTGGAGATGGACTGCAAGGAGTAATGCAAAAGGAGAAGTCATTGCTTTCTATTACTCAGCATTAGCATCTATGTTAAACCAGACAAACAACCCATCTAGTTCAGCACTCTGCCTAAGAACAGCTAGCCAAACCCTGCATAGCTTTTTCCCCGGGCACAGCACATTGGCAAAATCCAGTCCCTTACATGAGGGTCTGTTTTTCTGACTGTAGCCCAGCTTAGCTATTCTACATTCCACTTCTTTCTCTTGTTTTTCATCTTGCTCTCCAACCTCTCTGCCCTCATATCCTGTTCTTCTTCTACCTTTACTCCTCCAGCTTCTGGCCACCTGGGAGTCCCTCCCCTTATGATGACACTTATGTCCTGCCTGCCCTTCCTACCACCACTTATGCATGAAGCCTTTGAAATTTTGCCCAGGCAAACACTGGCTTTAATTCATCCCTTGTTACCCTTGTGCTCCAACCTCCCTCAATAGAAGGGAACAACCACTGGTGCCCAACCATACTAGGGGGGAGCTGAAGATCACTGGCTACAATACCTGCAGTCTCCACTATACCAAGTCAATCTGTTCAATCAGTAATGCCCACCTCAGTGGTTGTCAGACACTAGGTCAGGTGCAAAAACTGGGTCACAGCTATTGCAGGTGTGCTATGAAGGCCAAGAGAGAGCAGGTAGAACAGAGTGGGCTAGGATAAAAGCAAGCTTGGGTTTGCCTCTGTATAATGACCATAAATAGCCATTAAAAAAACATAAATGGTTTTTTAATGGCTGAGGAAATGAACATGGGGCATTTATGTTCTACATATAGATCAGGCTTCACTAAGTGTCCTACTCCTGTTGCAAAAAACAAACAAAAAACACCTTTTGAAACGCACACATACCCCTCCTGCCATGTGAAAGGCATTCATTCCTATACCAACACAGAACCTGAGGATGGTTCCTCTCGGCTCTTCCAGTATGTTACACCCACCCTACCTGCCACTATCCTAGCACTGGCGTAGGCAGTGGACAAGAATGCACAAGCTTCAGCCTCTAAGACTGAAGCAGCAGCAGAAACCTCCCAGTGCTTTATGACTGCAGAATACAGGAGTAAATGAAAGGGAAGGCAACTCCCCCACCCAGAATCCAGAAATACCTGAAGCACTTCCTCGCCTTCTCTCATCTTCAGGAGGTTAACAATGGCTTGGTCACTGTAGGCCCTCACGCTGGTGTTCTTGTCTTTTGTGTTGTCCAGAAGGGCTTTGAGGATAGGCTTAGCAGTCTGAGGGTCCAGGGCAGGGAGGGGATTTTTATTTGCCCACCAGATCATCTTTTCTGCAACTAATTTTATATCGCTGGATGGATTCTGGAGACACTGTAGGAAACAAAATATGTACCTTGGTAGGATATAGGACTGGCAAGTCTTATGGATATGGGGGGTGTCAGGGGAAGGAGGAGAAGACCTGGATTCTCTTCTGAACTCTTCTATGAAAACCAGCAGCCTCTCCTCTGGGGCTGTGCATTTTAGGCAATGGGTAGGGCAGCTGCCTCTCAGGAAAGACTGTCCACCACTGGCAGTTCTCTCACTGGAGAGACCTCAGTAAGCTTTCAAGCAAACTCATGTCTATTGTAAAGAGTCCAATAGCACCCTTTAAGACTAACATATTTTGTTGTAGCATAAGCTTTCGAGAAACACAGCTCTGTTTGTCAGATGCCGCTCTCTTCATCAGAGCTGTGTTTCTCAAAAGCTTATGCTGCAGCAAAATTTGTTGGTCTTAATGGTGCTACTGGATTCTTTACTATTTTGCAGGAACAGACTAACACAGCTAACTCCTCTGGATCTATGATTATGTCTATTGTGGCATTCCTGCTGTACTTCAGTTTTCTCTTTCTCTTTTTTGGCATGCTAATTACCCATTCTACAGTAGGTTTCATTTTTGCTTCCACTTGACAGTATGCAAACACCAGGAGACAACAGGAATCATGCAGGCTGTTAGCTCATGTGGAGGCACCCTCTCCAAGAATGCACCCCCAAGGAGACACAAAACACAACTGACTCCTCCATGTCTGCTGGGCAGAAGAGGCAAAAAATGTAGGGAGATTGATGTAGAAGGGTCTGTTCTACTGGCCCAGGATAATAGAGGCATACAGAAATAAATGATTTGAACGCTGATTTATCTGAGCTTGGAGCTCAGGAGACCTGCAGGCACTAGATTCCCAGCCCAGAAGTAGAGTGTATCCAAGGACTGAGAGCACCACTCTGCCCCTTGCAGAGTATATCTGCCTCCAGAGAAAGGAACAGGAATGAACCCAACTGTGGAGGTTGTCCACTGCAGCAAGAAGAATTGACTATGCTGACCAAGAGCCATTTGATTCCATCTTACAATAACGGGCATGCTCGGGTGGTTTTGTTTGAGGAATCCTCACTAGCGTGGGTGTTTCAACCCAGATAGGTCCCCAAATTGTCCGTGTGACAGAGTTACTCGTCTACGGATATCTGAAGCTTCTACAAGACTTCCACTGTATGAGAGGAGCAGCTCATCCCAAGATGTCTTCACTCCCATCTGATGGAGAACCTTTGCTTCCTGTACTCCAACACTCCACAAGGAGAGCAGAAAGCCTCCAAAAGGATATGCTCCAAGTTACAGAAGTTGCACACTCATATCAGGCATACTTAGGGCTGCCTATCAGGAAACAGCTATATGGTCACCAATCGGTCAATTTGCTGTGGAAACCAGCAATCCCACATCTGAAACACTTACCTTAATGAAGAGGTTGGAGAGTTTGGGTGGCAAGTTTCCTGCATTGGCCTCTATGTGGTGTTTCATGAGGAAGCCCATCCCTCTGATGCCGCTGATAGCAATTGGGATCTGCAGTGTCAGGAAGAAAGCAAGAAAGTGAACTGTTGGGGTTGTCTGTAGAAGGCTCTTCTGAGCCAAGCAGGCTTGAGAATTCTGAGCAAATTCCAGTAACGTGCTGCAATTCAGAGATGTATTCAAACACTGTTCTCAAAATGTGGCCTGATTCACTTGGCTGTCAACTTATTTACTGCTCAGCTGAATACATTACATTGTTTATTTACAGCCCACCTTTCCAACAGGCACTCAAGGCAGATTACTCATAGTGAGTCAGTACAATCAAGAAAATACACAACTTCCTTCCCATTATGAGTATTCTACCCAAGATAACGGGATAATGAAGGCCGTGTCTGCAGGGGCTCATTCACAAATGCTTGTGTGAACGCTGTCTCCCCTCAAGCAGATTTCAGTGCTTGCTTAAGAAACAATTCAAAGCCAATTCCCTTGACAGTTACTTTCAGTACTAAAAGAACAAAGTCCAAGCCTAGTGGCACCTTTAAGAACTATAAAGTTTTATTCAAAGTGTGAACTATCATTCTGCTGCTTCGGACCAACACGGCCAATCACCTGAATCGACCTTTCAGTACTATGCTAAAAGTACTGGGGACAATAAACAAAACAAACTGGAGCCCTACTCTGGAGCTCCACAGTCCACACCTTAATCTAACATTCCATTTCCTCCACTCTCTGCCTTTGATCTGCCTCTTCTGTACAGAGAGGCCACAGAAGAATCTGTCAAGCTGCTCTTTGTCTCCTTGAGCCTGAGGCAATTAAAGCCTGTATTCCTTGAGCCTGGGGGACTCTGCCCAGGCAAACTCTGAGCACTGATCAACCCAGTCAGAAGAATAACATGCACCACACTCTTAGGAACACTTTGACTGCAAACTGGGGAGGGGGGTGTTTGCTATATGTTTCACCTCCAAGTGAAACCTCCCCACATGCAGAAAATCAGGGGGGTTCTAGCTTAGTACTCTTTCTGATGTCCTAGACTCTCCACATTCAGTGAGATATTTTTTAAATGTCTAAAACAATCAAACATGCAACGTCCAGCTTCAATTGGAAGCAGGCCACTTCTAAGAATCCAAGTGGTATGATTTTGTTTATTTACTGTGTTTCTTGCTTCTGAGAAAACCCAACTGAAAACCTTACAAGGAGCCCCTAAGAAAAATTTCTCCCAGCCACACCAAGTATGGAGATGCTTACCCGATCAGCGGTGGCATTGCTGAAGATCATTTCATGGACACTGCTACAGTATTTGGGGTCACACACTTTGCCAGAAGCCACGTTGACGGCCACAGAAAGTGCCAAGCTGCGCCCGTGCCTCACCATCCAGTCGATGCCAGAGACATCAGCTGCAAAGGAGGAGCAAGATCCTAAGTGCATCCCCAGCTCAGAAAAGGATCCTTTACGCTGCAATCTCAGTTCTCAAATATCGATATAATTGGACTCGGTGAGGAGGCTCATTTATGTGTAACGTGCCAATGCCACCTTTTCAACCATAACCATCAAATTTAAGCACTTAACTAGACCAGGCAAAGAAAACCAACCTCTGGCATACTGGCCAATTTGATGTCCGCTATCATAGACACTTAGAAAACCCTGATCAGGATTAAGCATACTTTTCCCCATCTCATGGGAATCACTGTTCACAGTCTGCCAAAGCATACCTAATAAATGATTGAGGAGAACGTGGCTCAGTTCTTCTTCAGTCAGAAATGCACATAGCTCCCCCAGGCAGCCAGCTGAGGCCGTGCGGGTGGCATCCTGATAAGGAAAGGAAATGGAACCTTTGAGAAGAAAGATCGCACAGCTGGTTCACACATGCATCTGTCCCTGGATCATGGCAAGGTAGATTTTTTGGCCTCTCCATGAGTTTTCAGTTCTATACTTGAAGTTATTAATGCTGTATATTGAATTAATTTTTTCCCCTCTCCAGGTACAAATTGTAAGTCATGTTGTTTATTTTAATTTTATGCAAAGTTGTTTATTTTTATCAACCAACCAGATGTATAACTTCTTTTTATTGTCATACTTACTCTACTACAGCTTAGGATGGATATGATTATTTTCCTCTTTTCTTGGAATTGTTATAATGTGTTTTTGGTACTTAATAAAAGTTTGAAAAGTGAAGGGGGGGAGGAAAAGAAAAGAAATTCTACCTGGCATCGGTTCTGCAAGGACTCATTTACATTTGCTCATCATCAAGGGATGAACACACATGCACAGACCAGCCCAAAGTTGAGAGAGAATGAGTAAGATTTTTTTTCCCTGCTCTCTCAGCTTGCAGGCCTGAAAGCCAAACTCTGTACTGATGGCTTTATCTGGAGGAGGTTACAAAACTGCCTACAAAAGACAAAAAACTTCCAGGCCTGCAATGCTCCTGCTCTGGTCCCTCACAATGACCCAGCATCAGGCTGGATTCTCCTGCCAATCGGTACCTCATCATGTCCCAGCATGCCTAGAAGCACTGTGGTGATATTCTTCCGGACTGCTGCATCCACTTTGGCCCCGGCTCCCTGAGTCACGAAGCGCAGGGCCTGCAGCATCGTGTCCCTGAAAAGCAAGTGCAAATGTCTGTCAGAGGAGCTCCTCCACCTAGTCCCCACCTCAGAAAAAGGGGGAAGAAAGTCAAATTCCTGTCAGGACCCAGCCCCCTCCCACAGCCAACTCTACCATGAGCCAACCCCTTCAGGAGGTGGATGGGGGCGGGGGGGGCAGGTGAACAGATCCATTTGGTTACAGTCCATTTGGCTGTTCTGCACAAGTCCCAATTCCCCTTCTTGCTCAAGACGGCCTTTTTTAGGGGCTGCAGAAGGGGAAACGAGAGGAGGACATCAGCAAGCTGCCATGTGAAGCATCTGTCACTGATGCCAAAAAGTCTTTGCTCACAGCAGGCGAGACCAAGCTAAGTGTCATGAATAGCACATCAGCTCTCTGAAACCCGGAGTTTCTGAAGGCCTCAGGAGAGTATGAAGATGAGAGCAGCTTTGTGCCAAGGAAAGCAAAGAATGTGTTGCTTTTCCAGCAGCAATGGAAGGGTGAGGGGAAAAGCCAAAGGCAAAGAGGTGATTATGTGATGCCCCATCAGAACTGATAAAAAAAAACCTCTGCCACATTTGCTGAGGAGAAGCTATTTTGGAAGCAACTGCTAGAGGCGGAGGAAAGCACAGTCACATCATCGACAACTTTAATGGCAACCCCAGAGGGTTTCCAAGGCAAGAGACAAACAGGTGGTTTGTGATTCGCTGCCTCTGCACAGCAACCCTGCAATGACTTGGTGGTCAACCATCCAAGTACTCATCAGGGCAGACTCTACTTGGCTTCCGAGATCAAGCTAATCTGGGCCATGCTGGAGACAACCTGAGGATGGACACCACTCAGACCCGGACTGGTCAGGCCCTCCCTTTGTATATGGTGGAACAGCAATAAAATTCTGCCTCTAATGACATGAAGACCCCAGTTGCAGAAACTCTCCTCTGAAGCAGGAAGAAGGCTCCAGAAGGTGGGAACTTTGGGAAGCGGGGTGAAATTCCAATCCCATCTCTACAGGCCTATACTGGCTCTGAGGTTGGAAGAAAACAGGGCTGGATCCGGAGAATAACTTCAGCTGGGGTCTTCCTCAATGATGCCCCTTGGTGCAAACCTCACCATTTGCTGAGGGGGTCCAGGCTATTTTGGGTGCATGTGTGTGTGTGTGTGTGTGTGTGTGTGTGTGTGTGAAAAAGCCTCTAAACCCTTCAGAGGGAAACAGCCTGCCCTCAACAGAGGTGGGAGTTTTTCTCAACCAAAGTTCCAGAAACTTCTAGAAGTGGGAGGGAAAGTTGCTTGTAACAGGCTGCTGTTCTACGCTTTCCACAGCTGTGCATAATGAACAGGCTATAGGCAAAATCAAAACTTTTGGGGCTGAGAGGTGGAAAAATAGCCTTTTAAATAAAGAAAATCTTTGTTGGCTCAGCTTCATTTGAACCCCAGAATGCTAGTCTTGGGGAAAGAGGGTTGAAGTTGTTTTAGCCACACCATTTGATGCTAGCAATGACACAGCAGCAGCTCAAAAAGAATGCCCAGCACTGCCAAGCAAGCAGGACGGGGTGGGGGGAGAAATGCTACAAGGATTCCTTTTTCCTTTGCATGGCCCTGCCTCCCAGCATCCCCTTTTCCACTGACAAAGCCAAAGGGGCATTTTCTGCAGCTGCTTTGACTGCCCGACTCACCTGACTCCAGAATCTTCACTGGTGCGGATGCCATTCAAGAGTTCTGTAAAGAGTGGATCAACTTTGGCATGGATAGTAATCAGCTTGCCGAGGGCATCTGCAGCCTTGAGACGGACCACCCGGTTGGGGTCCTGCAATGCTTTTGTGAAGGTTGTTTGCAGCTGAGGTAAAAAGGGCTTCAAGGCAATGCCCACCTGCACAGGTTGGGGTGGGGGGGGGGGAAAGCAGAGCTGCTAGAAGAGGGTGTGTGGGCCTTTGCAAATGGCACCATGCATGCAGCAACCCATCAAGCCCACATTTCAGTTCAAGCAAATTTAATTCCCAAACAGAAGTCTCTGAAATACAGCAAAAGGCAAGCTGCAAGGAATTTTTGCTCTAAGGAGACCACTGGCTCGCTTAGGAAACATGAAATCACCAGTTTGTTTTTATGGGTAAAATTCCAAGCCTCAGTCTCAGTGGCCAGTGTGAAAAGGTGATGGTGAAACATCCCCCACCCCAAATCAACATTGAGCAACTAAAAGGAAAAAAATAAATTTGAATTCCCCTCCAAATTCCTTGCTTGCAAACTTTCATTCTTCTCCTCTCCCCGTCGCTGCACTCAGGTGTAGGGAAAAATTCCCGTTTCAAAAACAGAACATTGCTGGATAAGCATAAAAAAGATAACCAGCTGTAGTGTGGAATCTGTAATGTGACATCCAAAACGAGGTTAAATATATGCAACTAAAGCCTGGTGGGCACAGGGACTCTTGTAGGTCAACAAGACTGGCCTGTGTTGAACAAGCTTGCTGAGGGCCGTAGCAGAGTTTCAGAGTTCTTTTAAACCATATATTCTGAAATTGGTGCTTTCGCTAGTATCTTCTACAGCAACATTTCATCCCACGCGTACACACACGCAAGATTGAATATTCATATTGGACCAAGACCAGGTTACCAGTCTTACCAGGTTTTCCACTTTTAAAAGCCACAGCTTTTAAAAGCTTGGAAACAGCCACTTTTGTGATTGCCTTTGGGGAGTAAACATCTTCTCCAGATGATTAGGCACAGAAGATTTTTTTTTAAACTGGGTTTCTATTTTCTTTTAGGGCACAAACGGGCATACTGTGGCCATGCTGGCTAGTTTACATGTCCATTGGCTTGTGCTGAAAAGGTTCAGTGAGACTTCCCCACAGGGTTGGGAACTGCATGCTTGATCTGCCACAAGTAATATATATCTCAAGTAGCTGAATTCCTGAAGGCATGGATCAAAGTGACTTGACAGCGAGAGCTTGTGTTTCAAGGTGCTCAGAAATGCTTTCCGCCCCAACCATTTCCCCACTTACCTTGGCCAGCAGAAGGCTGAGGGTTTCCAGAAGAGCCACCTTGACGTTCCAGCTGAACCTGTCTCCCAGAATGCGGATGAGCGGCCCCGTAATGCTCACGACAGAAGGCTTCAGGGCATCCGCAGAGGTCAGTTTAATCACCAGCCCCAAAGCCTTGGCGGCTTCTTCCTTCTGCTCGGAACTGCCCGTCAGGACGCCCTCCCGCAGCACGGGAAGAATAGAAGTCACTCCCTGCGGAAGAAATCAAAGCAGGCAAGCTGGAGGCGGAAAGGGAAATTGGGCTAATGCTGCATTTGCTTCCTGTTCAGCTGAGAGGGGAGGCAAGCAGCAAAGGGTCACGTCCAACTCCTCCATCCCAGAAGGCAGGCCCAGCAGACAAATCCTGTCCTCCCTTCCTGGGGTCAGCTCTGCTTTCTGACCTTCAGCCAGCTGAGTGATCTGCCTGCCTTTTCACCCTTAAGCCTCCCCCTCACTTTGCATTCTCTCCTTCTCCCATTGGATTAGATGGCCAGAAAAGGGAAAGAAAGAGCTGGGAGCCATCCACTAAGGCCAGAGGGTCTCAGACTGGGGGCTGCAACTTTCTCACAGACGGGTCAAGAGGCAAGCAGGGAAGAGAAGGAACAGGGTAAGCTGGAGTTAAGAGGGTGCAGAAGGCTCGATGGGAAATTTGGGGTTGCCTCTGCATGACATGCAAAACGGCAATAAAAGGAAACATTACTATTTATAAATGCTAAACTTGAAACATACAGCATCAACTTGGATTCTTGTGTCTCATGCTGCGGAGGGGGAAAGCAGAATGGATTTAAGTTTGCAAGTGGAGCCCAAAATGTCCGGCACATTTAGAAGTGGGTTCTACTTCAGAAAGTTTGAGAGCCACTAACATAGGCCAAGGTGTCCCCCAGTGTACTATGCTCAATTTCTAACTTGTTTCCTTCTGCCTTTGCTCCCTTCCCCAATTCTCAGAAAGGAAGGAGCACAGCAGACACATTTTCCAGCAGGGCACCTTCCCCCCTTCTCATGGAGGGGTCCAGCAGCCAAGCTCTGGGCCTGCCTACCTCTTTGCTCACCATCCCCAGAGGGAAGGTGGATCTGCAGCGGCCAGGGAAAGGAGCTCCTCCTATCAATGCAGTGGGGAGGAAAGACAGATGGGCCAAAACACACCTGAAAAGAAAGAATCTTCTCTTGCTAACACCCTGCCCCTTTGGCCTTTCCCTGAGGGAAGCATGGAGAAACAAAAAAGGAAGGGTATGGCTCAGTGCTAGAGCATCTGCCTGGCATGTAGAAGATCCCTGGTATCTCTAGTTAAAAGAACTAGATAGGAAATGATGTGACCACCCTCTGATCGTAACATTGGAGAGCTGCTGCCAGTCTGAGTAAAACTACAGTGACTTTAAAGAATCAAGGATTCAGAGCTGCTGCCAGCCTGAGTAGACAATACTGACTTTAACAGACCAAGGGCCTGATTCAGTAGAAAGCAGGTTCATGTGTAGAACTATCCTCTTGCCCCTTAGTGTGATATTCCAGCTGCCATCTGTCTTCCACTTTTCCCCCCTCCGTCCAAAGTGCAGAGAGACAAACAAAGCGGGCTGTGTTGTTGAGCAGAAAGATCTCCCACATGCTGGAGAGCTCTGGTTTCTGCTTCCCACCAACCTCCCCAAGGAAGAGGTGAAGCAGTATCTGGAGATATTCCTGGGGAAGAGGCTTGGCCCACCGCTCCACCATTGAAAACAAGTTATTGCATCATGGAGATAAAGTCTGCTTTCAGTCTGGCTGAAGCACACAGGAAGCCCAAGTCCTTGGTTCAATTAGAACAGATCCTGTGTCCCTGGAACAACTGACAAGCCCATAAGAACATAAGAGAAGCCATGTTGGATCAGGCCAATGGCCCATCCAGTCCAACACTCTGTGTCACACAGTGGCCAATATATGTGTGTGTGTGTATATTCCTTCTTGGGAATGCAGAATCCAGGCACGTGCTCTCCAGCGGCCTCATTCTCCACCATGCGAATACACACACACACACATATATAATGTGGCTAATAGCCACTGATGGACCTCTGCTCCATATTTTTATCCAATCCAATCTTAAAGCTGGCTATGCTTGTAGCCGCCACCACCTCCTGTGGCAGTGAATTCCACATGTTAATCACCCTTTGGGTGAAGAAGTACTTCCTTTTATCCGTTTTAACCTGACTGCTCAGCAATTTCATCGAACGCCCATGAGTTTTTGTATTGTGAGAAAGGGAGAAAAGTACTTCTTTCTCTCCTTTCTCCATCCCATGCATAATCCCATCTGCCATGGAACTAAATGAGTGGCATACACCATTTTTGGGGGGGGAGTCAGGAAGTTCTTTGCCTTTGACTCTGCAAAAAGCAGAAGCCAGCCCTAGTAGACTAGTAGGCCTCAAAGTAAGTTTGGTAGGTGCTGGCAAGATGCTTATACAGAACTGCGCCAGCACTGTGTCAACAGGTTGACCCTCCTGACTTAGTCAGGAACTGCTGTGATGAGCCAAGATCTCGCATGCGCACTTTACCCTGCAACAATTACCTTCTTGGGAATGCAGAATCCAGGCACGTGCTCCCCAGCGGCCTCGTTCCCCACCATGCGAATATCCCTGTGGAGATCCTCAATGAGAGCCAGCTGGTTTCCAGCATCTAATTTCTGCAAAAGGAAGCAGAAACAAGTCCTTATTGTGTGGATGCCCCACAACAAGCAACACTCCCTTGCACTTTCATTAGGAAGGTGACTGCATGCAGGCAGCGGTGAGTTTTCTTTTCACATGTGGTTACTCCAATATAGGGACTGCTTAATGGCACAATCTCTGGCTACAGAGGAAAAACATGTACAGCTTGGAACATGCGTGAACTCATGAGATCCAGGACTTTTTTTGAGCAGGAACGCATAGGAACACAGTTCCAGCTGGCTTGGTGCTGGGAGTGTGGCCTAATATGCAAATGAGTACCTGCTGGGCTTTTTCCTGATGGAATCTGTGCATCTCGTTTGAATGGTAGAGAGGAAGTATATTTTGCCACAGTTTGAGCTAGCTCAGCATTAAGAATGTAGTCCTAAGAGTTGAAATTAAAAAGCCAAATTGGCATGGGAACTTCTTGTTAGAGTCCAAAGTGGGTATTTGTGTTGTACTAACTGGTCACAAAAGCAAGGTCACTTCCCATGTTTTATTTGGAGAGAAAAGCAGGCCCTAAAGGTTTTAAGCCATCATACTTGCCCCAAACACTTTTATGTCCTGTCAGTGAATCCAAGTAATGCCATGAATAACGGCCTAACTATACATATTTGAGGAAGTGTCAAACCTTGAATAGAACTATTTTTGTCTTTTTCCCCATCATGTTTGTTGATTTCAAAGGTCCTACTAGACTCAAACTTTGTTCTAAGGCATAACCATAAACAGCTTATCTTATCTCTGATCCCTAACAAGATATTCTAAAACTCTACAAATGAAGTGAACAATCTGCAACCAGAATAAAGCAACTATGACTTCAGAGGAAATACATCCTGCTCCTAATTTTCTTAATGAACTCCAGTGGCAGAATCTGTAATTTGTAGGGGCAGAGTTTGAACTAGGCTACATGATAGTTTTGGAGGCAAGCCGTATTGATCTACAATAGAATAGTTAGACTCAAGTCCAGAATTACTTTAATGTCCAGCAAGATTTTCAAGGTGTAAACATTTGAGAATGAAAGCTGCCTTTGCCAGCTTACACCCCTGGTCTCTAAGGCCCTACTGTACACAAGTCTAGCTAGACTAGATGAAGATTTCAAACCTACATAAAGCTTTCAATAGTGTCCCAGTACCAGTGAGGGTGGGGATGTTTGCCAGCAGAAACTTAGAGGGGGAAAGCAAGAGAAACTTCTCCCTTCCATCCAGTATTGCAAAGCTAATATCAAATACCATGGAGGCAAATCCAGTGAAGGACTTATAATCACGCAAGAGAACATCTTTCAGAGAACATCTTTCTGTTCTAATTAGTGAGATTAGGACCTTCCTTGATTGGCTCTGCCATGCTATATCTGATACTGATTTCAAAACAATTATTTCCATTAAACTTTGTAATAATATATTTATTACATGAACTCATTCGGTTTGATTTTTTTTAAAAACACTGTTTTGGGGCGCTCTCCTGGTTTCTCAGATCCCATCCCGAGGACAGCAGTCCACCAAGCCTGACCTCCCAGTCACTCCCTCCCAGAAACAGCCTGCCCTCCCTTCCCTGTCCTACCTTGGTGATGGCGTTGAGCGCATCCCAGCTTTCACTCAGAACCATGGGGTTGGTGTCATTGAAGAGCTGGATCAAGCCCAAAACCAGGTTCCGCAGATGGGCCGTGTAGTCGGCCTTTGTCTTGGAACAGTATATGTTCAGGATGGCAGCTGCCGCCTGCCGCAACCCCACCTCTGGGCTGCGAGTGGCCTCCAGCAGGTCTTCGATGATAATCCTCTGCCCAGCCTCGTCTTCCACGGACAGGATGACAGCCTGGCAATTGGCCATCTCCTGAAATGTCAGGGCAGACAAAGCCTTAAGTTTTGGGCCAGGATTTTAACCACCCACAGTAATCTCTCTGAGACAGATGGACATTCAGTGAGAAGATCGAGAATCCCTTTAAGCAGCCTAGACCATGGGTGTCAAACTCATTTGTTAGGAGGGCTGGATCTGACACAAATGGAGCTTTGTGGGGCTGGGCTATGAGTGTCAAAAAAATGCAAGGTAGTGGAGATACAAACTTTATAATGGACACAGACAATTAAAGATATTTTTTTAACTTAGTTTAAGTTGGAAAGGTGGGGGAATAGTGGAATTTTGCAGTGCAATTTTAAACATAAAATATCAAGAAAAAGCACAAGGCTCTGATTCTGTGGAAACAATGAAATGGCATTGTAAACTTCTCCCAACCCCCAGTCTACTCAGATTATCCCCCATTCAGCAGAGATAAACTGGCTGAAAGCATGAACCCTTTGTGTGCAAGGACACAAGTCCAGAAAGTGTAAGTTTAGGTAAGCTGAAAATGTAACCATCTCTGGTCCATTTGAAACCATTGCAGAGCACAGACAAAGCTGTGCTTACAATCCACCCCACATTTTCCTTGCAGCAGCCAGCAAAGAAAGACAGGAAGCGCTGGGGAGCTGAGATTCAGCCTTGGAGCTTCAAAGGCTGGGACCGAAAGAGACTCAGCTTCAAAGGGTAAGAACAGGAGGGGGAGGGGGGGAGAAAAGAGCCCCGCAAGCCTGATCAAAGCCCTGGGCGGGCTGGTTCTGGCCCGCGGGATGGATGTTTGACACCCCTGGCCTAGACTGAATCATCAAATTTCTTACCATTTACCATTTATTTCTGTTGTTCAAGACCAAAAGACAGCAGATCAATGTATTCAAAAGATACAGAAAGATGAATAAAATCTTTTTACCACCAGCTTTGGCTCACGGGCTGCACTTGCTTCACGCTGGTGTTTTCTGCACTCACCTCCTCCTACCCTACCCCGTGACACTTTTCCCATATCCTCTGGTGGCTTCTCACCTGGCAAGAACCCCACTGAGCAGGAAATCTGACCCTCTGAGCACACTGACTTGCCTCAGCCAGGCTTTCTCTGGCCAAGCTTAAAAAACGATAAGGACCATCATGCGCTGCTGCTTCCCATGCCGCAGGGCAGCCCTGCTGTCAGGAAAAGGGAGATTGTACCTCTAGAAAGATTTCCCATTTCCCCATCCCTCCAGAGAGAAGCCATGCCTTTTATGTGGCTCCTCGGCCAGCCAGCCGACCTGCTCTCTTCAGTGTGGGAGATACACCTCCCTGTCTGAAGAAGAGCTGGACTCCCTTCACTTGGGAGTCTCAGAGCAGCTTACAATCTCCTTCCCTTCTTCTCCTCACAAAAGACACCCTGTGAGGTAGGTGGGGTTCTTTCAAAAATTGCTCTTGAGAGAACAGCTCTGAGAGAACTGCGACTGACCCAAGGCCACCCAGCTGGCTGCATGTGGAGGAGTGAGGAATCAAGTCCACTTCTCCAGATCAGAGTCTACCGCTCTTAACCACTACACCAAACTGGCTCTCACCAAGGCTGGATATACTCATCAGTGGGGCTGAAGAAGTCTGCCATCCTCATTTCTATAAAAGAGAGGTAGCTAACAGTAGGCCCCACAAAGCAGCCCATGTTCGTTGTGGCCTGGCTACCTTCATGTCTACAAAGCCCCATCCACCTGCCACTTGGTTTCCACGGATCACTGTGCTGTGCACAAGGGGGCGGTGCCCTGCCATACAGAGAGTTCCATGACATCATATCTTCATAGGGGTTCCTCCACTTGGGAAGCCACATGTGAGTAGCAACTTCCCACATGGTTCTATTAATGCCATACAGTTAACGGTACTCCCGCTGTGGTAGCACAAAACAAACAGGTAGCCTACAGTCCACTGCACACACGTGATTTCCCCTCTTGTGGAACTGCTACTGTGCTGATGGAATTCTGGTTGGCTTCTACACAGCAGCTATTTCATAAGAAGGTGGCCTTGGTGACCAAGCTACTAAAAATCTCCTCAGTCCGAGCCAAAGAAAGAACTTTGCCTCTGCTGAATTCCCTCTCTGAGGACCTACCTGCTGCTCTTCACCTGTCCCAAGCTTCTCCTTCAGTGCTGACATCATGGCAGGCAAGATTACGCCAAGGTGCCGGGTGAGAGCATCCCCAGCCACTGTTGAGAGGAATGCCAGGACCCTCGTGTTCACAGGAGGGGAAATGAGCTAAGGGGGGAAAGACAAGGCTACATTATTGCATATCTTGAATCCATGGCCCTTACGCTGCACTAGCATTAAGCTCTGTTTTGGGGGAACCAAACAAACAATCCTTACTTTGAACTGTGACCAGCGTTCCCTCTCAGCTGAGTTAGTGTGAGCCAGCTCACAGTTTTTTAGCCCCGAGCTCATGCATTTTTGCCTTAGCTCAGGAAATATTACCTCAGAGCAAACTAATTTATGCAGCAGCTCACAAAGTCGAATTTTTGCTCATAAGACTCCACAGCTTAGAAGGAGTATTGACAGTGTCCCCAATTTTTTAAGGACCATTTCATACAAATCCGAAGATACTGGTATTGGATTTCTATCCCACTCTATACTCTGAATCTCAGAGCGGTCACAATCTCCTTTTACCTTCTCCCCCCACAACAGACACCCTGTGAGGTGGGTGGGGCTGAGAGGGCTCTTACAGCAGCTGCCCTTTCAAGGACAACTTCTGCCAGAGCTATGGCTTACTCACGGCCATTCCAGCAGCTGCAAGGATGCCATTAGTTGGACGCTCACCCAGCCACAGTGTTTGGATGACTGAACCTGTGTGATGCACTTGTTTTTTGGGCAGTTTTAAACTTCATATTCATACTTTACATTTGTAAAGGGTAGGCCATGTCTCAGAGATGAAACATATGTCTGCATTGCAAGGAGTTCCAGATTCAATCCCTGGCACCTCCTCTTAAGAAACATCTCTGGGGAAGCCTTGGGAGAGCGGATGCCAGCCGGAGTAGACAATACAGGGTGAGAAGATCAATCACTGGACCCAGCAGGAAGCAGGTTTTGTATATTCAATGCAATCCTAAGCAGAGTTACACCCTTCTGAGCTCAATGAAGACAAAGATTTTGAGAGGTGTCATTCTACTTAGGACTGCATGGCTAGACATCTGGATGCGGTGCATGAACAGGTCCCTTAAGAACAGCTTCAACAATGGAGACAGTGTAAAGAGATGACCTTTCAATGATCTAAGAAACTGTTTGCTGCTATACCTTCGGCACCAGGTAAGGCAGCACCACTCGGCTCTTCACAGCCATAACCTGCTTAAGGCCATCCAGAGCAAACTCAGATGTTTCTCTGTCATCCTAGAGAGGGAGGGAGAAAAACAAAGATCAGGCTTCTAGATGGAATGCCAACACAGCCATGAGCGCTGGCGGTCCAAAAGCGACACAGTGAAGCTCTTCACAAACATGGGATCGAATTTACTTTGCTACCGCCACAGAAGTCCAGATACCTATAACCCTTGGTTCCTGTTACTGCAAGAATCTCTACTCTTAACTGCCCCAAAGGAAAGTAAATGAGGACACAAGAATCATCTTGCTGGATCAGATCAGTCCCAGAATTCATTTCCAAGACCCAGATGCCTCCAGGAAGCTCATAAGCAGGGCCTGCAACTGATATTACCATCCTCAACACCTGAAGCTCAGAAGTCAACTGCATCAGAACATGGAGGTTTCATTTTGCTACAAGAACTCCTAATAAACTCATCTTCCATGAGGTCCCCCAAATTGTCAGTTTTGGTCACTGTTACATTTCCCCCAGTTGCTACCAATCCCGTCCTCCTAAATCTGCCAGTGATACAGAATTTTGTAAACACTCTGAACCCAGCAACATCTCAGTGATTTACCAGCTGCTTCAGCAAGAAGGGCAGGATGTCTTCAAGAGCCTGATATCCAATGGTGGAGTGCAGCTGTTCAAATGTTTTGGCTGCTGCTTCTCTAACCTCTTCTAGGGGGTCGCACAGAGCCTTCCTCACTGTTGGCACCAAGGACTCTGAGAAACACAGCACCTGAAGGGACAACGATTACTCTAGAGGGAATTTGGGAGATGTATCCAAACACCTGAGAAACCAAACAACTTTAACATTTAATTCGCATTAAATTACAACAGATTATTCAGAATAGCTTCATCTTGTAGGGAAAGCTAATCTTAATGCAATATTTTCTATATTCCATTTAAAAAGGAAGCATTCCATTCTTTGTCTCCACAATCTGCAGACAAAACCAAGTCCTTCTAGAGTTGCAAGAGTATTTTCATTTGTCAGAAAGAGGTAGCATGCAAGCCCAATCCCACATCGAACAACATAATCCCAAAACGGCAATGGGTAGAAGAATAATTGGCGGGGGGCAGGGAAGAGAGGGGGAGAGAGAGAGTGAGAGAGAGACGGCAAAAAAAAGCTTCATTCCCTACATTTCTCAATATGGAAATTAAATGCCACATTGAAAGGGGCAGTGAATAAGGAAAGCACAGAGACAAATAAGCAGAGGATACACTGCCCTCTGGTACCAAGTCCTAAATATATACTCTACCCTGAGATTTGTAGGAATCACACAGCCGTTAAGAGGCTCAAGACCCACCAGACTCCCTGCTGTAAAGGGAAGCAAACTTACTGCATCCCTGCTGGTGGACTTCATGATCTCACTCAGCCCAATGCAGACTCCTTGCCTCTTGTCGCTCATCTCAGACCTCAAGCCCTCTTCCAAAATGGGGATGATTTCCGGGAGGATCTTTTCACCCAGTTTTCGGACAAGGTCTCCCAACGTCCGTGCTGCAATCTGCCACCACAGAACAAGAGAGTCAGGGTGAGTTCATTGGGACAGATACAGTTGCAGTTGTTCTAACCCCTGACTTTCCATGTGGAAGAGATTAAAGCCCTATTCTATGTGGCTCTACCTGGTTATACATGGCTCTGCCTTTACATCCTGCTCCTGCTCTCCTCCAGGGTCTACAACATTCAGTGCACTGGATGTCAGATGGACTAGAGGAGCCTTTATGCATCAAGTCCAAAATACACAGGCCTGAGCCATGTGATCCCTATTCCTGCTCCACATCCCCAGTTTGGTGCAGTGGTTAAGTGTGCGGACTCTAAACTGGGAGAACCAGGTTTGATTCCCCACTCCTCCACTTGCACCTGCTGGAATGGCCTGGAGTCAGCCATAGCTCTCGCAGGAGTTGTCCTTGAAAGGGCAGCTGCTGTGAGAGCCCTCTCAGCCCCACCCACCTTACAGGATGTCTGTTGTGGGGGGAGAAGATATAAGAGACTGTAAGCCGCTCTGAGTCTCTGGTTCAGAGAGAAGGGCAGGGTATAAATCTGAGTCTTCTTATTCTCCCAATTGAGGGAGAAGGACCAGGTTTATACATGCTGGATTCCATATTTCAGCATGACGTACATATTTCAACGTGATGTATAATCCCAGAAATATTAGGATTGCACAACATCACTCCTACACCCATAGCAGGTAGAGCCAAATGGGAGCAGGGCTCCTCACAAGTAAGTTCAAAAAGAGCATACATTTACTAACAATGCCAAAATGGCTCCTACATGGTAGGAACAGACCCATCGGTCCAAATACTTAACTGTTCTCTTGTCAGCACAAGTACTGGCCAAGAATCCCAAAAGGAGGCCAAAGAGCGTTGGCAGAATCTCCCGGAGCGTGCGGGGTGTGTTTGAGACAACAATCTTCCAAACGTGCAAGGACGCTTGGCGAACAACCAGCTGGGTATCCGAGCGGCCCATGTACAGCCCTGCCAAGACTCTGTTCCTCCGCTCCACGCCAAGCACATGAATGATGGCCTAGAAAAACAAAATTAACACAAAAAGGAAGTTAACAAGGAAACAGCTATGGGGGGGGGGGTTGCCAATGGAGGACCAGGCAAGAACCCTCTGCCACCTTCTTTTTCTTGTAAATTATTCTGTGGCAGTGGCAGACACAGAAGAATAAACAGCTCTTACTTTATTGGACTGGGCTGTGCCAAAGTTGTCATCCTCAGAGGCAGTTTCTGTGGTCATTTTTCCTGTGACTCCAGAGATGTGGAACAAGAGGTCTCCAAGCAACTGAACAGAGCTAAACCTGAGAAAAAGGAATAAAGACAGCGGGATAAAATCAACCCAGCTGTTACACTTGAACATGCATACACATGGCCAGACCAATTCAGCTGATAGACTAACCCTCCGAGAATTGTTCAGCCATTTTAAAAAATCTTCCTAGTGGCCCCAATTGCATCTTGTAGTATAGAATTCTGTCCTGTGTAGCTCTCAGAAGTCCTAGGCCCACATCCATCCCACTGGCTGCTGTAGGAAGACAGAGACTACCCGCCTACCTGAAAATCAGCATCTCACCTGATGCGCCAAAGGTCGTCAAAGAGACCCTGCTCCAGCTGAGGCAACAGTAGTGCAATGGCTGTCTCGGCATACATGCTTATAATCCTCTGTCCAGCACGCAAGGCTGTGTCTCGCACAAACTCATTCTCGTCTGCCAGTGCCTAAGGAAGTGGATATGAATTATGGGGTGGTACCTTTTGAGGTACAAGACAGAAGCCCCAGGAAAAGTGCAACAACCCATGTCCAGCAGACACGGCTCCCGATAAGCTTAGAAAAAAGCCTCTAACCCCCTAAAAGAAAGGATTCAAACATCCAAACTGCTTCCTACCTTAAGGATACAGGGTATGATGGGTCCAACGTAAGGTATAAACTTCTCCCCGAAGGTAATGGGCAAGTAGTTGAACATCATAATATAACCATCCCGGACATGCGGAGCAATGTCCACTTTGCTTGCTGTAGCCACAATTTCTGGCATCAGTTTCTCCAGTTTTTCTACCCCTAAGCCTGCCATGACTTCAGCCAGACCTATATTGGTAGAAGGAGAGGAGATGGAAACAGTTCAGTGTTATAAAGATGAAGTTATTATAATCAGGGCTGCATGTGTGTTATGTTCCCACAGAAAAGCTGCAGAACGTAGTACTACCCGGAGAATCCAGCTTCCTAACTACCTCAACTTTTATCTCTTTAATATGCATTTCTTTTAGCGTGGACCTCTTGTGGCTTTGATAATTATTCATCATTCCTATGGCACATTTCAATTAAGAAGTATTTGGTAACCTTTACTGAATTAACCTCCGAACAATCTTGAGAGGTCGGGCGATGTATATGGAACACCAAGGCAATTGGTTTCTTGCCCCAGGCTGCCTGGCATGCTCATGGTCCATTACTGACTCTCTCGCACCTCAATTCAGTACTTAACCAAGAAGACAGCGCGAGTCCCTATCATCCCATGCACAATCTGCCAGACGACGTGAAGGGAAAAGGAGAAGAGAACTCCAGCATTGCACAAAGCCAGTCATTCTTACCTTGTGCAGCACCAGATCGATCCACCGAGCTCTGCTCATAGGTCAGGGTCTCCATCAACCAAGGCAGCAAGTCCTCAAAGCAGGACTCACCCATCCCCTTCACCATAGCGCCCAGTGCCTTTGCAGATACCGTGCGCACCTGCAGATTCAAAGAAAGGGGTAATGAGAACTGGAGAGAAGCAAGGAGCCAATAACTCAATGGCAAGCATGCCTTTTGCCCGCACAAGGTTCAACGGCTGCCGTAAGGCTGGGATTCTGGAGAGCTGCTGCCATTCAGAATTGATAGCCCTCCTGAGGAAGATGGGCTGAGAGTTCCTCCTTGGTGCTGCTGGCTCAGTCGGTAAAGCACACAGTTTGTATGCAGATGGTCCCAGGTTCATTCCTAGCACCTCCAATTAACAGGATCTAGGGGAGGGAACTTGTGGGCCTGTCAGAATAAGCAATGCTGTGGTAAATGAGCCACTATTCTGACTCGCTGTAAGGCAGCTTCAGAGGTCTAACAGTAGACTTGTCAGGGAGACATACCTCAGGCACCGGGTCCAACAAAGACGCTTTCAGTCCAGGAGTCACACTGGGCAAATAAGGAGCCAGATCCTGAAACGTGATAATGGGTGAGTTGGAACAATTGCGTGGGGAAAAACTGGACAGGGAAGCAAGGTGGTTGTACCATAAAAAGAAACGCTTGGGGACAGCTCTGAAACAAAATGCATCTGCTGAAGACTCACTCTCAGTTCACTCCCACTGGGTACCACCACCTCCCCAATGCCTATGTGAAGTATGATAAAGGGAAAGGGCAGCAGGTAAGCCTGCCATCCTTGGAGCATGACAGGTCAAAGTTGTGAAACTGCAATTGACAACCCCCCATGCTAGCTTGAAGGAGTGATGTGATCTGCTGCAGCTATGAGGCAGAACCTTTAAATGGCAACAAAGGGACAGAGTACAAGACAGGCAACTCTGCTTAGCAGGAGATACTCCCAGAGAGAACTAACCCAGGAGAACTGTTGCCAGGCTGAGCAGACAATGCTAACCTTAATGGACGAAGGGCCTGGTTCAGTAAAAAGCAGCTTCATGAGTGTTTATGGGTGTGTTCATAATGTACTATATTCCCAGTATGGTACATTACAGTTCCTTAACTGGATCTGCCTGCCCTTCTACAAGGAGCCTACAGCGGAAGAGTCTGTCCTCAGCAGCATACCTTCTGATCCGTCAGTGAATACATATTCCCAATTATCTGGGCTGCCATCTTCCTGGTGTCGGTGGAACGATCTTGGAAAGCTCTCTGGACAATCGGCATGATGAGGGCTAGAGAAGGCGCATCGATGAAATGGACAAATTTGGTGTCCAGCAGAGTCTGCAGACACTTCTGAGTCTTCCTGGAGGGATCCGTCAAGGCATCCAGGAGAACCGGCGCAATTGCTGAGGGTTGGGAAGGAGATGGAACAAGGTCACCGAAAGAGGCCACTGTTGTGCTAACTGCAATGGGATCCCTCTTGATAAAAGGTCTCTCCCACTATGAGAACGACCGTCTTGGATCAGATCAACAATCCATCACGTCTATCATCCTCTTGCAAACAAAGACCAGCAAGATGTCTCTGAGTACTCAGAAACTAGGACCGATTCCACACTTAGCGCTTGCCTCCCTTCTGTGTGTGAGAGCCAGTTTGGTGTAGTGGTTTAGTGTGTGGACTCTTATCTGGGAGAACCAGGTTTGATTCCCCACTCCTCCACTTGCACCTGCTGGAATGGTCTTGGGTTAGACATAGCTATCGCAGGAGTTGTCCTTGAAAGGGCAGCTGCTGTGAGAGCCCTCTCAGCCCCACCCACCTCACAGGGTGTCTGTTGTGGGGGAGGAAAGTAAAGGAGATTGTGAGCTGCTCTGAGACTCTTTGGAGTGGAGGGCGGGATATAAATCCAATATCTTCTTCTTCTTCTTCTCTTTTTCCTGGATTCTGCATTGGCAACTCTGGAGCGGGGCTGCATGCTCCCTGCTTGCTCCCTGTCCCGTGCAAACTCGAGAGCCAAGAACAAGACTTAGACAAAGGCTAATGTGGAATCAGTGTAGGTTCATCCCTCGAGGAGGCTAACCTGGTATGCGTAAGGGTCACAACTAAATAAATTTGATTGTACCATTGGCTTCTTACCCATTTTTTCTTGCTCATGAACAGGACATAAAAGTCCACCCCACTGAGCAGCTGGTATTCAAAAGTATACTATCTCGGAACACAGATGTTCTAGTTAGGCATCATGACTGGCAGCCACTGATAGAATTACATTCACAGAGAACAGATCTTTTCCAAAAGCTGTTCAAGCTAGTAGCCCTCACCATGCCTCATTACAGCAAACTCCACAGTTCTGCATGATGTGAGGTTCTTTCTTTTGTCAGCCCTAAACCTACTGATGGCAGCAAGACACAACGCAACCATCTCCTCAAAAACCTACAACAGGGGGAACCCACCGGGGACTCAAATTGGAGGCCCCAGAATTGCTTCTTCCTAGCTTGCTACACCTTCAAGCCCCAAATGGCACACACAGTCCCAGTGTCTGGCTCCCCATCCATCCTTATCTGCAGTATGTGCTTATGTTCTACCCACCTATTTTGGACATAAAAATCCACAGATATTTACTCCAGCCTAATCAAATGGTTCTGGGGTGTGCCCAGAGATTCCAAAGCTCATGGAAAGGCCCTGTGCTCTCCATGTTTCAATGTTATTATTACACTTATGAGTGGAAATGCTGATGCCCTTGGTCTGAAATATTCTGCATGACAGATGCTTACCTAAAATCTCAGGATTTCTGATAACCGACCCAATCTGCCGGAGCGCCTGCTGCCCTGCCTTCTGGACCTTCACGTGGGAGTCTGTGAGGACTTCGGTGAGTTTTGGCACAATGTTTGGCAAACAGGACGAGAGCTGCTTGGGAGCGCAGTAGGCCATGGCCCCCAGCAATTCCACAGAGCCTGAGGGAGGCAGGAAGTAGGACATTAGCAAACAACTCACTGGAGCAAAGGTAAAAGTCAACTAACTCAGAAGGTTTGGGTGACATTAACTCAGAAGGTTTGTGGACTGTGAGGCTGGGAGTTCTTAAAGTAGAAAGTCAACTGCATCTGACAGGAAAAGAAAGTTCGTACAGAACTGACAGGATTCTCCATTCGCAGGACTGTTTAAGCCTCCTAACTCTTCTTTGCAGGAATAAGACAGATAAAATAAATGTCATGCATTTCAGAAAACACAATTCCAAGGTTGTTAATCTGCCACCTGTGTGACAGTCTGTGGTGAAGAAGATGACCCTCCAGCAACTAAGCACAGAAACCTGACAACAGCAGGGGGTTTATTTCTTTTAATCCATCAATAACTAACTATAGCCATGCACAAAGACAGCTAATGCATTTTTTGTAGGCTGGTAATTTCAGTGGACTTCTTCTCAGTGCTGTGCAAGCTCTGGAGTTATGGAGAGTTATGCAGAAAATAGGAAAGAGATTTAAGAAAACAAGTTGCACATACACAAACTTCTTTCCACCCAGCCATTGAGCAGAACCTTTTTTGCAAACATTGTTTAAAAATCTAAATTGTTTCTGCTACAAGGACTAGAAACTTATTTTATCTCGCACACGGACAAATGCACACAGAGAACCTTTGACTCCAAGCCTGTTTCCCCAATTCCACACTGCAGAGGCACAAATTCCCAGCCTGTTGGCAGCATGAAGCACAAAAGAAAGCAGTTTCCAGATAAAGCCTGGCTGAAGAGGTCAGCCCTCTTGACAACAAGTCAAGGACATCTGACCAAAGATCATACCAGCTTTGGTTCTCCAGGACTCCTCCTCTAGAGCAGCCAACAATGATGGCAGGACCAGCTTCACACCATGGGCACTCAAGTTGCTCATCACTGCTTTGGCACAGTCGTCTGCAGCCTGGAGGAACAGAAGACTGGGTTTAGGATCTGCCTTCCATTTTTGTCACGATCCAACCGTCAAACATAATTCTAACTTGCATTGGAGCAGGATGAGGCTGGCTTCTAGCAATGGCAGTATAAGTGCAGAGGTGGTGCAGGGGAAGGGGAGTGAGGATGAAAACCACAGCCACAGACTCAAGGATAAGAACAGTAACAGTCATGAGTATTCACTCTCATCAGGAGTCAGACTGGATCCTGCTGCTCCCACCCCATTAGGCAGGAACACTCTGGGGTTTTTTGGTGGTGGTGTTGTTCAGGGAGTTTTTTTGTATCTTTGTATTTCTGTGTGCGTGCATGTGTGTGCACACCTGGAAGCCATGGCGATCTCTTGCAATTGATCCCTATTTGGGGGCATGGAGGCTATTCAGAGAGGTGGTTGAAAAAAGTCTGCCCCTGCCTCCAGCTCTGGTATTCTAAGGAGCCAGGGTCAGCCCTGCTTAGCTTCCAAGATCTGATGGGATTGGGCTTGCCTGGGCTATCCAGGTCAGGGCTGATCACTCTGGTTTTTGAAAGTGTTTTATTCTTCTACTGGCAAAAGAAGCTAATCAAACTTGGGTCTCCTAGATCTTAGTGCAATACACTAATCGGTACACAGTGTTGCATACTGTCTGACAGGTCCTGCTCCCTGGCCATGGAGCAACGTAATACCAGGGAGAGGGAGAAACGGGAAGATCCATGGAAAGAAAAGGCAGATTTTGCAAGAGATGCTTATGACCCAATGCATGCAAAGCAGGTGGTCTAGCACTGATCTGTGTTCCACCCCATTCTCAATTATGACCCCTTTCCTTTCAGTAGCAGGAAGCCTATCCTTCTCACTCGGATTCCATGCCATGGAAAAGCAGGTGGAAAGGTTACAGCTCTTTGTCAAACTGCCTGCCTGCTTTCTTGGGAACACCATGCCCCTTACCTCTCGGACGTATTGATTTCCATCTCCAAAGCAGAGCAGCAAGTGGGGTAACACGTGAACCACATAGGGCTCAAAGAGCTTCCCGAGCATGATGCAGAGCATCTCAAAAGCAAACAAGGCCCCTAATGAGAGACAGAACAGTCAACAAGGACAACATATCAGCCAGCCCGCAGCTGAATCATTTGTCTATGCTAATTCTCAGATACTGAACCAGCACACAGCTAATTGAAGGAACACACCCTTAATAATTAAGAGCAATGTAAACTCGACTTGAGTCCTCTGGAGTCAAGCTGCAACCTGACGTCCATAGGCTATGTTCAAATTGCAGCATCTCAGCAGCAGAACCAAGACAAAGTCAGGGATAGCTGCTTTATACCTTCGCTGGAAGCAATGCAGCTATAAATGGCCATATTCAAACTTGCAGCGCCTATCGGGCTGCACTAACAGTACCCCTGGTCTAAGCTATGTAAACAGAGCAGCCCAGGTTGAGGAGAAAAGCATGCTCAACTCACCTTCTCGCCGCCGGAAGTTCTTCTTATCCTGGATGGCATCGGTCAGAGTGGCCATCATTTCCTGCTGCTTCAGGGAGAGGATGCCGAGGCCTTTTACCAGGCCGGCTAGCCCATAGGCGGCCCCTTTCCTTTCAGCGTACTTATCTGATTCCAGCAGCAGCTGCATCAGTTTCTGGATCATTCCTCCCGCATCTTCTTTGATTGCAGGCACAAGAGGTGGAAGGCAGCCGGCCACAGACTCCTGAACCTATGAGAAGTAGCCCTTGATAGGTCACTGGATGTATGCCAACTGACGTAATGCAAAGCTCTGATCTCTACACTCCTAGTAGCTGCAAAAATGGTGATTGCTTTTCATTGGAAACGTCCTGGTCCTCTCCAATTAAAATCTTGGTATGCAAAAATCTGGGAAATCTATGCAATGGACACAATCTCTGATTATGTCACCTCTACAGTAAATTCTAATTCCTCGAATAACCTACTATATAAATGGCTTCCCTTCTCTTCCTAGAGAGCCACTATGGTGTAGTGGTTAAGTGTGCCGACTCTTATTTGGAAGAACCGGGTTTGATTCCCCACTCCTCCACTTGCACCTGCTGGAATGGCCTTGGGTCAGCCATAGCTATCGCAGGAATTGTCCTTGAAAGGGCAGCTGCTGGGAGAGCCCTCTCAGCCCCACTCACCTCACAGGGTGTCTGTTGTGGGGGGAGATGACATAGGAGACTGTAAGCCGCTCTGAGTCTCTGATTCAGGGAGAAGGGCGGGGTATAAATCTGCAATTCTTCTTCTTCTTCCTTGAAGCCTTTTACTATCAGCAGTGTATGGCTAGCTCATTTATTCCTAGTCAGTTTTGTGATGTTATTAACTGCATGTGAAATGTGGTAATAGTTTAAATATTAGTTACATTCTTTGTTAATTGTAATTAAGTCCTTAATATCTACTTATATGCTTAATTTATTTCATTTTATACAGCTCTATGTCTGTAATCTGCCTTTTTAGCTCAATGGGACGGTGGCTCAGTGGTAGAACATCTGCTTGGGAAGCAGAAGGTCCCACGTTCAATCCCTGGCATCTCCAAAAAAGGGTCCAGGCAAACAGGTGTGAAAAACCTCAGCTTGAGACCCTGGAGAATCGCTGCCTGGAGAATCGCTGAGAAGGCAATACTGACTTTGATGGACCAAAGGTCTGATTCAGTATAAGGCAGCTTCATATGTTCATGTTCAATGCTGCATTTGTTGACATTTACTGTTTTTTATTAATTTCAAACAAAAGTTAAAATTAAAAAAATGAACTTCTGATAACTGAAGAATATTATTCCAACACGAATCTCTCCTAATCACATAAGTAGCAGTTCACTGCTCAGTTATCTACATCAAACAGATCTCCAATAGGGTCACACTTCTTTTCTTTTTAAAAAAAAAGTAAAGATGTTTTGACAATTGCTCAGTCTTAAAATATAAAAATGGATTACTGTTTATTGTAAAGGGAAGGTGTTTGTTCCTGTTGGGTCTCTTAGACTTGTGCAATTTTCCGTCCAACTAAAATCTTCCAGAAGGAAAAGTATAAAATACATATAGTTATTACTGCCTTAACTGTTTTGGTAAATGAGTTTTCATCCTCCTGAGAGCATTAAGAAGACAAGTGCGCCCTCAAGTGGCCAACTGTGGATATGCAGCATTTCACTTTTCCCTGGTTTGGATCTAACAGGTTCCACTGCCATTTTAAAGAAACCCTCCAAATTAAAACACACAACAACCCTTTTTACTAAAGGAGAATACTTGAAGCATGACATAGCACCAATCTGAAAGGAAGTTTTACATGTTTTTTACTCCTTCCCCTTGGGGTCTGTTCTAAGCCCTGCTGTGCAGAGGAGGAAGGGCTAGAAATCAAATAAATAAATAAACCCAGCTAACTTCACAAATAGGCTGCCTTTCCCCAAATTTGCCAAAAAATCTACACAGCAAACCTCCAAGACCCCTAAGAAATACAGCTGCATCCTGGTTTTAATACTCCAGTTCAAACTCTGTATGATCCCAGTGCATACTTGTCTACCAATTTCATTATGCCCATCTATGGAACATGAATTATTACTGCCATTACTTGTTCTTTGTCTATTGTTGGACTTTTGCTTTCTTCAGGTTGTATGTGTACTGTGATACATTACTGTTATTATTTACAAAATTTGTAGATAAATAGTATTATATATAAAGTGCCCTAAAAGGTAAAGGTAATCCCCTGTGCAAGCACCAGTCATTTCCAACTCTGGGGTGACATTGCTTTCACAATGTTTTAATGGCAGACTTTTTTACGGGGTGGTTTGCCATTGCCTTCCCCAGTCATTTACATTTTACCCCCAGCAAGCTGGGTGCTCATTTCACCGACCTTGGAAGGATGGAAGGCTGAGTCAACCTTGAGCTGGCTACCTGAACCCAGCTTCCGCTGGGATCGAACTCAGGTTGTGAGCAGAACTTGGACTGCAGTACGGCAGCTGTACCACTCTGTGCCACAGGGCTCTAGAAAATGCCCTACTGAACCACAATAAAATTCAGCCCACTGGGAAAACCATTTGAAACAGCCAAGAAAACTAAACCAAAGTAGGGCCAAAGCAACTTCTTTCCTTTAGGACAATGCCTCAATGGAGGAGCCATCAAAGGCAGACCTCTGCTATGCCTTAGTGCGGAAGGGAGGCAAAAGAGAAGGAAGGACTGCAGGGAATTTAAGTCTTTAAAAATAATAACAGGCACCACTGAAAAAACTGAGGCAGCAGATGCCCAATACCATTTGGCCCCTCCTGCTCAACCCCCCCCCCCCCCACCTGGCTGGGAAATTGCTTTATTTCATTGTTACTGGCAGGGAATTCGTTTACCTGGGAACCCTTGGACCTGATTATACCCAAATATCTACAACTTTGACACAGACCAGGGATGTCATGTTTTTGTAGACAGCCATCTTTATTGCTTTGGATTGGATTCTTTAAAAAGTTTTAAGCTGATTATTGTTATAGTTTTTATGTTGTGATCCACCCTGAGCCCATTCGCAGGGAGGGCAGGATAGAAATTAAATAAATAAATGTTTCAAAATAACAGAACACTTTCGTAGGTGAGCGAGATTTTGCTTAGTATGCTCCCTACAATGGCTTCTTGTGTTTGTACTTGCAAGTTATTGCATGAAGTGGGGACTTGTGCGTATTCTTCATGGGAAGGTCTTCAAATTTGTTCTGCCATTGTGGGAAGAAAGCAGAATACACTACCTGTTGGGATGGAGTGGAGAGTGCCGCTATCAGTTTGGCAACGATTGGTTTCACTTTAGGGTCGCTCTTGTCCAAATGTTTGGCCAGAGACCCCATCAGAATAACCACACTCTGCCTGACGGCATCATAGCTGGCATCGTTCGGTGCGTTCTTCAGGAACTCTTCAAACACTGGCAGCAGGGAGTTAACACTGTCCTGAAAGTCGTCAAGATATTGTTACCCATGACCAGAAGAAAACCCACTTAAGCACAGCTGGGTACTGGAGGTGGAGCCTCTAATCCACAATTAAATCTAAAATTACCCCACAGAAAAATCTGTTCTTTTGTATTTCTGGGAAGGGGGGGGGCGACTATTCGAGAGACTATAATTGCAGGCATTGTTTCCTGCGCTCTCAATTGTTGCAATGGGAGGAGCACAATAAAAGTACCACCAGAAGTAATTCTGAGGGCAGGGGGTCATGGCAGCAGAACAATCTTTTTGCATAAAGTCCCAGGTTCAATCCCTTCCGTCTCCAGTTGAAAAGAATAGTGGATGTTTGGAATGACAAACTTTTCTCTGCCAGAAAAAGGAATGCAGGTTTTTCTGGGAAGATTTTTCGGTTCAAACTGAAATAATGTTAGCAAAATTTAGGTAATATTAGCAAAAGAAGACAAACACACCACTTAGAAGCACTGGGTTTATCCATTTCCTATCCCATGCTTAACCCTTCTACCATGACTGATATGCAGCATAACAGATTGTATTTATATACATGAAGTGGAATTT
Organism: Heteronotia binoei; assembly: GCF_032191835.1. Lineage (NCBI taxonomy): Eukaryota > Metazoa > Chordata > Lepidosauria > Squamata > Gekkonidae > Heteronotia > Heteronotia binoei. Next base: position 134,139 of record NW_026800101.1, read on the forward strand.
TTTCCTTATGACCAAGCAAAGAGGTCAGTGTTATTCCAACAGTACAGATGGGAAACTGAGGCTGAGACAATAATGGCTTGTCATTACCAGACCACTTACCAAAGGCTAAGGTGAATCTGAAACTGGGACTTCCTGGTTCAGAGCTCCTGACTTCTACACCATACACGCTTGGGAATGTATTTTCTAAACACTTTTTAACGACCTGGGTTTCAACACTGCACTTCATTCCCTTCTCAGACATCTTATATCGAATAGTGACATGTGGGCCCATCTACAGATCAGGATTAGGCTCATTTACATAAAAGGAAATTTTTTCTACAAACTTGGGTAATGCCCCAGGACTGCAAAAAAATCTGAAAACCAGGAGGGAAAAAAAGATGAATGGACAAAACAGACAAGTTTACAGGGGAAAAAATCCAGGATCTTAAAAAAAAAAATACACAGGAGGGTTAAAAACTCAAAACGATAGCAGCACCTGTAGCATTAAGAAAAAGATGCCCTCGGTGGCTATTGCTAGGCAACCACAACAGTTTTGCCAGCATTCCATTCTGTTACTAAAATGTAGGGAAAGAGAGGAGGGCCCTTTCAAGGCTCTTTTAGCCTTTGAGAAAGGACTCAGTGGGGGCCAGGCCCATCAGCAGCCACTGGGTGACTTGATACCATGCAGTCTGCATAACTCACGCAGGTCCAGCTGCTTGCTATTGTGCAAAAGCAGTTGACGCACTAAAGCCAGAGTGTGGTGTAGTGGTTAAAGTTTCAAACTGTGCTTTGGGAGACTCAGGTTTGAATTCCCACTCTACTGTGGAATCTCAATAGATGACCTTGAATCACTCACACATTCTCAGCCTAACCAACCTCACAGGGTTGTTGTGAGAATAAAATGCAGGAGAGGGAAATCATGTAAGCTGCTTTGGGTCCCAACTGTGGAGAAAGGTAGCATATAATTGAAGTAAATAATATAGTTGAAGATGGGGGGCAGATAAAAGGTGGATGAATTCAAAAGAGAGGAAAAAGCAGGGGAAAGTAAGGATATGGGAGTTGCTAGGAGGTGGGAAAGAGGAAAGTGGAGTAATGGTAGTCCTTGCAGGTTCCCCCCAGTGCAGAACTGGACCAGAGTTTCCAAGGGAAAGGCTGCTGGGGGAGGGAAGGAAGGAAAGCTCAAGGTAGGGAAGCAGATAAAGGTAGGTTGGCTGGTGGCTGGAAAGGAGAGACGCAAGCAGGAAAAGAGGAGAGGGGAATGGAATGGGGGCTTTCAGGAAAGGAAAAGAAAACAGAGCAGAATAGGGGAAACTGGATGGACCCCATAAGTCCTTGCAGGTCTCTCATTTGTACCTACTTGAATGCTAAACAAGAGCTCAAATCCAACTTGCCTTGCCATGGGTATTGAGCGCAGAGAGGGCTGCATCCAGCATGCATTTTCGGACCTCAGGATTGCGATCATTAAGGGCATCAGGGACAAAGAACTGGAAAAGAGGCTTCACCTGTGAGCTATCCAGATGCTGAGAAAGTTTGTTCAGGGCCAAAGCAATGCCACACCTGTGAGGATGACATGCTAGTTATTATAATTTCATCTCACACTATATTTTTTTTAGAGAAGAGAAAGCTTGGAATGTTTTGTTTAGATTAAGAGTGTCAGAATTTAAACAGGGAGTACCTGGCTTCCCACTGGTCAGGTGGAGATTCCGATATCACACGTCCAAGAGCATCCAGAACTGGAGGGGGCCTCTGGTGAGAGAGAAAGAGGTAGAAGTCCATCAGTGGGGGGAACTGCTCAGGCACCATGTGAGGCAGAAACAGCAGTTTCCATCTGCACAGGTAACGTTATTCCTTGGAACTTACATAGAGTTTCTCCTGATAAATCTCCATCAGTTTGGTCATGACTTCCCTGGTTTGGCTTCGGTACTGTTCAACGCCCTTGGAAAGCGCCTCGGCACCTGCCTGCCGCACGGCTTCCTCGTAGTGGATGACATCTTTAATCAGCACCGAACAGATATCCGGCTGCAGCTCCAGCCCCATCGACTCCCACAGCCTGCAAGTAACCAAGGAAGTGAAATGGCCATCCTCCATCTTGCATTGAGACAACAACAATACAGAAAACTTTTTTCAGGGCAGTGTACAACATTCTAATACAGTTCTAAAACATTTACCAGAACTTTTAAGCGTAAAAGTCGCAAGCACTGTATTAAGTTGGGGAAATCACTAATTGGGATTTTATTGTTTTTTTCATGTTTTTAATTATACATTTTAAGTCACCTTGGGCCATGGGGAAAGATGGAATAAACTTCATAGGGAACGTAAAACCTACATTCTGGAGTTTTTGCATTGGATGTGGGAGAAGGGGGAATGACACATGTGAAAACTGAGTATTTTAGAAAAACATGTTCTGGTCCTCCACCACAGCAGAAGATCAAAATACCCCACAACTCAGTGGTTCAGCATGCACTTTGCATGAGGACTGCCCAATTCCTGGCAACTCCAGTTATAAAGTCATCTTAGATAGCAGGTGCTGCGAAAGACATTTCTCTGCCTGGGACTCTGAAGATCTGCTGGCAGTAAAAGTGGGCAAATGCTCCAATTCAGCCAAAGGCAACTTGGTTTGTTCACAGGTCATGAACATACTACTTCAGGTCCCAGAGAAACGATAACCACTCGCCATTTGAACTATTTTCCTGAGGGAGAAAAAAAGGCCAAAAATTATACCTCACCTCTCTGCCAACTTTCGAATTTCTTCTTCCTTGTCAAAGTTCACCACCCAGAGACGGCGCAAGAGGTTGAGCCCATTCTTCTCATCGCTATCTGGAGTTGGCAGCACCATCTGTAACTCCATCAATCCCTGAACAGAAATCAACCAGACAAATCAGCGCAAAGCTTATCTTCCGTTTCCCCACTGCTTGGCATCTCAAGGCTTCCATCTGTCTGGAGAAAGCTAAACTAGGAAGTGGCTGAACTCTCTCTTCCAGCGCTTGCAATTTGCATGTTGAGCTGTTCACCCATTGCTCCACATGAGCAGCATCATACTTCTATGTGTCACTCTTTTCACTGCCTTTCTTACTATGGCAGACAGCCACAACCACAGGATGCTGCAAAGAATGCAAGGAAATTTTGACAGTGGCCAGACTATGCAATGTTCACAATCAAGGAATTAAGACAATGGCTCTCCCTTTTTTTTGTTCCCCGGTACCTGGCATCCCCCTTGATCCTGAACACTGGATTTAATAGTCCCGGTCATCCTTCCATATTCATAATCCCCTAGGGGAGTTGTCCACCTGCCCCCTCATCACTGTTTTCCATCAGCAAGCAAAGTCCCTTCTGTTTTGTCTGGTGTACCCTCATTGACTGACCCTTCTTCTTTGTTCTTTGCTTATTTATATGATGTTTGTTATATAACATTTTTTAAAATGGTGCCACCTCAAGGGCCCTAATTCAGCCCAAAAGCAGCACACTTTTGGTTTAGGTAAATAAATTTAGCATAAACTTCAAGACATGAGGAGGCGTGAAGGATGGTAGCAAGCAAAGAACCCCTCCTGTCCAAGAGAGGATGTGATTCCAACGGACCCGGAGAGCTGCATCGCGAACGTTCATGCATGGAGACTGAAGGGCTTGGAGGAGCACATCGATTTCCTCTTGCTCTGCATAGGCACAACCATCCTCTCCACTGCTGCTGGCGCACAAAGCTGTCAGTGCATTCGAAGCCAAAACCTGAGAAATGTCGACGGATTTAGAATGACTACCCAAAATTCACTTTCACAACTTGAAGATTTATTTGAGTTATTCATATGCTGCCTTCTGAAGTTTGAGAACTGCCCAGAATAGAGATCATATAAATGAGCTAACCCCAGCACTGTTCTAAGTGAATTCTTTGCTATACAACTTCTCTCAAAGCTATCCCTGGCCAAGGAAAACCTGCCCACTCCCCATCCCAACTAGTAAGAAAAAACAGCATATTCTCATGAGATCAAAAGTTCTACAGGGATCCTTGAACCAAAGAAATTCTAATCCAGGGTTGGCCAAATGTAAAAGCCACATAGAATAAATGTCAGATGTTTGAAGAAGAAGAAGATATTGGATTTATATCCCGCCCTCCACTCCGAAGAGTCTCAGAGTGGCTCACAATCTCCTTTACCTTCCTCCCCCACAACAGACACCCTGTGAGGTGGGTGGGGCTGGAGAGGGCTCTCACAGCAGCTGCCCTTTCAAGGACAACCTCTGCCAGGGCTATGGCTGACCCAAGGCCATGCTAGCAGGTGCAAGTGGAGGAGTGGGGAATCAAACCCGGTTCTCCCAGATAAGAGTCCGCACACTTAACCACTACACCAAACTGGCTTGAGAGCCAAGCTGTTTGAGAGCCGCAAGACATGAAAATTACACATGTCTTTATTAAAACTCTTAATACTTCCTTTGCACAGAAAGATAAAATACATATGTATGCACTTTACAACATGACCACACTAGAAGGAGATTTTTAAAAAAACAAAAGCTGGACATAACGGTCCCCATAAGACCAGCATAGGGAAAGGTTAGGGAATTATTTTTTGTGGGAAAAGGAAACACACCTGTACCATATAAATCACTGTAAATAACAACTCCAACAAGAGCTATGAAATTAAGGTGGAACCATGCACAGCACTCTAATTCCACCCCTCCTTCTAGTGGCTCCCTTGGCTCTTGTGCTTTCTTCCCCTGTTCTAGGTCTCCAGGCGACCTCCAGGCAACCTCTGTGGTGGAGGAGAAGAGCTTGCAAGCCTGCCCATTTCCCTCTCCTTCCCAATTCACACATGGCACTCAGAGGCTGACTGAGGTCCTGATGTTAAGCACACTTATTTGAGAGTAAGCCCGCATTAAGTTCCTCCTCAACCTCTGTGAGACACATAATATATGTGAAAAATCTGCATGTGGCTCCCAAGTCACAGTTTGACTATCCCTATTCTAATTAATGGATTATGAAGTACATTAACGGTGGGCAACTAGCCACCTTGCCAAGTACTGCCTGTTTAAGAATGGCATCTGATTCCCCCAAGGTCTCATGAAGAAGTCCTCCCTACCCTGCCTAACAGATATTTCTGGAGTTATTGGCCAAATGCACAACTACTCAGCACCACAGGGCCATCCATGCACTAGAACTGGGATGGCCAATGTCTATAATCCTGAGCACTACTCCATAGTCCCAGACAAGGGCTGGAAGGGGCCAACTCCATGAAGAAGTTGGCACCACATTGCAGAAAGGGCTTCCCAGTGAGTGAAATGCTTGTGCTCAAAGAACATCCAAAACAGATATTATGTAGTGTTAGAAGTACAGAATTCCTATTGCTAACAATTCGAAAACATTAGTGAGGTCATCAGGGACAAAGGGGCAGTAACTCCGATAGCCTGCATTTGACCCACAGGCTACCTTTTGGCCATACCTACACTGAAATAACTGGCCAATTCACCTGCAATCGTGGAGAGCCGGTTCCAATCACTTTAGTCAGGAGCAGCAGCATATCTGTACGAGGCAGTAACTCAGGACCGTTCTGACAAGCATTGAAAAAACACAAAAAAGCAAAGCATGAACATTTGTCATGAAAATGCCTTCATCTTATTACTGAGAGCAGCAGCAGCACAACCCACGGGGAACAGACAGCTCGCAATCAAAGTTAAGTGCTCCTCTGTCCAGGACCTGGGACTTGGCAACTATTGTATTTCCCTCCATAAGCAAAAAAAAAAAAAAAATACAAAAAAGGGAGGAAGAAAGAACTTTCTGGGGTATAAGTCAAGGAAATCGCAAGGACTTTTTTGCCATCTGGTCGCAGCCAACTTACAGACACCCTGTAGGATTTTTGAGACAAGTGATTAGGCTGAGGTGGTTTGCCACTGCCCGCCTCTGCGTAGCATTCCTGCACTTCCTTAGCCATCTCCCATCCAAGTACTAATCAGGGCTGACCCTCTTTAAGCTTCGAAGAGGTCAGGTCATCCAAGCCAGTCAAATGGATGGGGAAGAATTTAAAAGCGCCCTGGTGTGCCTGAATGACAATAACTTAGGAAGAAGATGATTGGGGACCATGATGCTGGAGGAGGCCTGGGAGTAGCTCTCAAACCAAGAAGTGCCAGATGGGAAAGAGAGTGAGCGTGCAGACCAGTAAGTTTCACATTTTAGATTTTCTTTCCCAAACTTCACATATTTTTGGTTTACCTTTTTTAACCATATGTTTAATAATGGTTTCTGTTTATCATACGTTAGTTAACATTCTGTTTACCAGGACTCACTCAGAGCCTGCGCGAATGAGAAGGTTTCAAAAGCACAAAAAAGGGTAAAGATGCCTCTGCACATTTCTGGAAGACAGAACCAACTCTAACCTCATCAACCAGCAAACTCTGGTTATTTGTAGATGACCGAAGCTGTGCATGCACTGTGATGGTCTGCAGAACCTTGACCAGAAGTTCTTCTTTCTCTTCACTATCATTGGGAGTTTCCAGCAGCACCATCTTTAGAAGAGGAAAAACTAAGGAAAATGCTGGAGCCGATAATGGCACAGGGCCTGCAAGGAGCAGAAGAAAACCAAGAAATGTCAGTGAGGAAAGCAGCTTCCACACATGCTGTGGGGCAGGCAGAATGCTTTGGCTTGTTGCATCAGAGTGCTGGGCAAGGACAACAGTTTTAACCTAGCCCTCTCCTCACTAAGCTAGTTGTCTTTCATGTTGAGGAACCATTCAAAATGAAGGGCAGGACCATGGTTCATTCGGCTTTGCAAGCAGAAGGCCTCAGGCTCAATCCATGCCTTCTTCACATAAACGATCCCAGGGAGCAGGTGTTTGGAAAAGCCCTTCTCTGACTGGGTCCATTGGAAAGCCAGTGATGATCAGACCACTAACAATACTCCCTCTAAGCTGTGGAGTCTTGCGAGCAAAAATTGAACATATGAAGCTGCCTTATACTGAATCAGACCTTTGGTCTATCAAAGTCAGTATTGTCTTCTCAGACTGGCAGCGGCTCTCCAGGGTTTTCCACACCTATTTGCCTGGACCCTTTTTTGGAGATGCCAGGGATTGAACCTGGGACCTTCTGCTTCCCAAGCAGATGCTCTACCACTGAGCCACCATCCCTCCAGAATCCCTCAAAAATTCTACTTTGTGAGCTACTGGCATTAAAGCTGTGAGTTAGCCATTTGGCTACTGCATAAATTAGTTTGCTCTGGAGCCACTTTTCCTGAACTAAGCCAAAAATGTGTGAGCTGGAGATTAAAAAACTGTGAGCTAGCTCACACTAACTCAGTTCAAAGGGAAGACTGAGACCACACAATACAAAGCTAGAAAGACCAATGTTCTGGTCTAGAAAAGTCAGCTCCCTTTGAGATCTGCCACCTATAGTCACAAGTGATGAGGAGCACTCTGCCACCCCCGTAGATGCCTCAATCTGCTGAATGTATAGATAAGGCCAAAGCTACCTCTGTAACAAAGTTTGGGGCTTGACTAGCACATGGAGGATCTTTTTCTGTTTCAGTTGAAAGCAAGCAAGCAAACAAAAAAGACCCAAGAGATGAAAGCAAAGTTTCCACAAATTGAAAAATCTGAAAGTTGCCTCACCAGCTGCCTCCCCCTTGCTCATCCGGCCAGGAACAGTGTTTGCGTGAAGCAAGTTAACCACTCGATGGACAGCAGTGGGCAGGTCTTCCTGGCACCAGGATTCTTCCAAATCACACTCCGGCTTCATCAACCGCAGAGTCACATGACTCACTAAGGTCCCTGCAAAAAGGGGAAGAACAGCAGGAACTTGGGATTTGGCTTGCTGCAAGGGTAGTCTTACAGATGCAGACAAGAAGCCAACAACAACAAAAGAATGTTAGAAAGCTGCACTGCTGTGGCAGTACCACTGAATAAAGAACACAAACTGTGCTCTGGCACATTTGGTTAAAGCTCCATATTCTTGACTTTCTTTTAAAATGCAGTGGGGCCATTTTTATTCTTGGAGGCCAGAACAGGAATGGGGAAGAAGACAAGAGACCTCTTCAAGAAAGGCACCAGCGGAAACAGAAGTTATGAGAGAGGGTACTCAGGTTATGAAAGTTATGTGAAAGGTTTAGAGAGTTATGTGAGAGGGTACTTAGCAGCTCAGGGTACTCTTTTCCTCTAGGTGAAAACGAGGAACTCCCTCTCACCAGCAGGGGGCTAAACACACAACTCAGAGCTCTGCCTACATAGCTGCTCCCTCCAGGGAGAAAACAATGCTTGCGGGCTGAGCTTGGACCATAAGTGGCCAGCTGACTTGTTTTGTTTGGCACACAGACTATGTGATCAATAACTTCAGGGATGGGAGTGCAGATGCATACTGGAGCCAAGGTGGATGAGTGGAGAGGAGACTTCACACGTCAAGGTTTCTGCCCCTTTACTCTTATGAACACGTCTGCAGAGCACCACCATAAAAACATTACTCCTGCTATAAATTGCCAGTCAAGGGCTGGCAACCCCAAAGCACTATGGAGGGTGGGGCTTACCCAAATGGCATCCACTGATGTTGCAGTGCCACATCCTGCTGTGTAACCAATGAGACAATGTCACCTGGGTTACACAGCAGAAAGTGATGTCACAGCACCAACAGATGCAATTGTTGCTCCTGTTTTTCTCCCACTCCCTATGGAGCAGCAGCAGGAGGCAGAGGTGATTGATGCTATGCTAGCTATGCTTTGTGTGCAGGGACAGGATTTTGCCTTTTCTCTGGCTCTGCTCATGCTGCAAAACTAACGCAGCTGGCCTTTTTTGCCCTTGCTCAGATCACAGCAAGGCTCCTGTTAAAACACTGGCTGTCAAGTAGGGCCCACCTTAGCAGCTTTCTTATTCTAAACGAAAATCTGCAGACAACATTGATGTCTTAATTGCTGTTAAGTCATATGCCCTGTTAGTTTTTCATGATAACATTCTAGTGAGCTTTATTTCATGTAAGCCATTTTGAGCCTCTTGGGAAAAGTACCGTAGTTTAATAAAACCGAAGCTTTATCAACACTAACCAAAAGTCTTCAAGTGAGCAGGCATCACACAAGACGCCAAAGAAAGGAAAGGGGTCTTAATCCGTGGAGCAGCCAATGGTGATTTTAAGAGAGGCAGGAAGGAGCCAACGAGAGCAGGGATGTACTGAGAGAGACCAGGTGGGTTCCTCTTTAGAACGGCATCTAGAAGACCCAACATGAATTCCAATTCATCATCGAGCTGCAAGAAGACACAACAGAGGTTACTTTCGAAACATGATCTAAAGAGAAAGCCAGCGTGTTCTGAATGAGAACATACACATAAATGCACTCCTGTATTTTGTCAGGGCAAACACAGAACAAACCATCAAAGAGTCCCATGGCATACATTTTTATCCTGTCCTTCCCCCAAGGAACTCACAGCAGCATACATCGTTGCTTATTTCACATTTTATCCTTACATCATCTCATGAGGTAAGCTAGGCTGGGACAGTATAACTGGACCCAAGATCACCCCATGAGTTCCTGGTAGGGTTGCCAGGTCGAATTCAAGGAATATCAGGGCACTCTGGGAGTGGAGCCAGGAGTAAGGGTGTGACAAGCAGAACTGAATTCCAATGTGAGTTCTGGCCATCACAGTTAAAGGGACTGCACACCTTTTAAATGCCTTCCCTCCATTGGAAATAATGAAGGGTAGGGGCACCTTCTTTTGGGGTTCATAGAACTGGACCCCCTGGTCCAATCTTTTTGAAACTTGGAGGATGTTTTGAGGAGAGGTACCGGATGCTATGCTGCAAATTTGGTGCCTCTACCTCAAAAAACAGCCCTCACCCCAAGCCCCAGATACCCACAGATAAATTCTCCATTATACCCTATGGAAATTAGACTCCATAGGGAATAATGGAATGCCCAGCAGACATTTCCCTCCCTCCACCACTTTCAGACAGCCTTGAAGCAGGGGGAGGGCCTCCAAACCGGGGGATCCCCTGCCCCCACCTGGAGATTGGCAGCCCGAGTTCCTGGCCCATTTCTACAACCCAGGTGCTGGGTGGAAACATTCAGCTATCACTGACAGGAATGGGGTGCCTGCCTGCGCTCCTGTGACAGAAATCCTAAAGCTTGCTAAGCTTAAGAGTGCCATTGCCAGGTGCTTGACGAAGGTGGGGCTACATTGTATATGGCTCTGATCAGTAAAAGGAGCCTCTGACATCAGAGGCGGAGATTTGCACAGGATTGGAGAAATCAGTTTGTCATTCTTGGAAAGGAGGCTGGTTTAGGTCCAACTTCATTTAGCATAAATATATATGGGCATCTGGGATTTTCCCTTGTTTTTAGTCTCCAGCGAAACTGGGTCCACAGGAAGTTGGGAAGGAGTTATGGACTCCTCTGATTTCTTGTTACTGCAACAAACTTTGCATATGCTCTAAGAAGTCATCTACAGCATAGGTAATGTAACTTTAGCTTAGTAAGTTCAGCTGTATTGCTTTTCATTTTAATATATCTGTGCTGTTGTTGCTATGTGCTTTTCTTTGTATTTTGTTTTGCCTTTTCCACCCCCTTTAGATCCAACTACCTTTCCCCTTTTCCCCTTTCTTTTATGATAAACCCTTGTATAAATACTTTTTTTTTGCTTTGCTTAGATCAATCTATTGCGATGAGATATTTCTCTTAATCTCTCCCCCACGTGCTAGACTGCAAAGGTTGGTTATAAATTATTGCTATTGCTCTACTACTGTGCTAGAAGACTACCCTCAGCAGGTCAGTCTACAGGTTCTCAGAAGGACCTGAGTGATAGCAGCTGGTTACCAGCGGACTTTCCAAGGAACCTTTGGTCTAACGAGTTCCAAGCAAGGAAAGGCACCACTTTCCCCTTCCTACTGTAACAGTCTCAAGTCTTCATCTAAACCAACATCATTCTCTCCAGAATGATGAAGAAACAGAATCCAGGAGAGGATTACGTGAAGGATTCCTTCTATGCAATTTGCCAAGGGCAGGAAGTCAACTGGAGGAAATTGGGAGGTCAACCAAGTGCTTCTCCTGACTCTTTTACTTCCCCAAGAAAAATAAAGCACTACATTAGCGACACAATTGCAGTGAGGGATGAATCCGCTGTCCAACCTGACAGTGAGGTGGGGGAATGCAACACGTCTGTTAACAAAACATGCAGAGACACCACAATCCCCAGGTATCCTTGCAGCACAGAGATCCTTTTTGAACCTATTCTGCCTGTCATCACAGCAAGCATTTTGCTGGAATTGTGAACGCCCAACCAGGGTCTGGGTTTAGCCCAACTCTGTCCTCACTTGCCTCTTTCAGTTCCTTCCTGGTACGGGATTCCTTTTCCAACTGGGCATTCAGCATCTCCTTCTGCTTGCTTGTGAGCTGGACCTCTTCCTTAATCCCTTTCTTCTTCTTTATCTCCTGCAGAAGACCAGTCAAGTTATTTTGTTAATAGGGAAACCACCTTCAGAAATGTAAAGCTAATGAATAAGCATGAGAAACAAAAGGAGACTTAAAGACAGACCTAAGGTGGATGCAGCAGCAAAATGTGTTTGGGGAGAATCTGGTGCCTTAAGGGGCTTGTTGGGAGTAGCCTGGGGCCCTAAGGGGCTTACTGCTAGCCCTGGGCTTTTCCCATGCAGTAGAAGCACAGCCACCCACTGGAATTAACCCATTCCTGGAACATATTAATGACTCCTCCCTGGATCACACTCCACCTGTACTTAGTGAAAACACCTAATAAATTTGGATCATATACAATCATGGCATCTTGGAAACCATTGCATTCCACTGTTCTTCAACTACTGTTTTATCTCTGTTTGTCTTTCCACCTCTCAGGTTATTTGTCGTTTTCACAAAGCCACCCAAAGTCGGTGCTCAGACTTAAGAGAGCAAAGATAACAAGCTTCAAAGACTGCCTGTGCTACTAGTTTGATTAACCTTTCCAGCATTTTTTTAAACAAACATGATCACATCCTCTGCCCTGCCTTCCTCCAAGGAACTCAAGGTGACCTATATGGAATTCTTCCTAAGTTGCTGCCTCTAAAGCAAGCCAAGGTTGATAGATGGTGACTGGCTACAGAGTTCAAGAGGAATTTGTACCTGTACCTCTCCACCACAATATGTTGCCTATGGCTGAAGACAGCTTTTAATTAGCCTGGCCTCTTATTAAGAGGGGATTGGATAAAAATATGGAGCAGAGGTCCATCAGTGGCTATTAGCCACAGTATGTATATATACTGTATATATATATACTTTATATATATGTATGTGTGTGTGTGTGTGTATGTATATACACACACACACATATATTGGCCACTGTGTGACAGAGAGTGTTGGACTGGATGGGCCATTGGCCTGATCCAACATGGATTCTCTTATGTTCTTCTGCTCACTCCCCCTTAGGGAAAAGCAAACTGACTCAGACATCATCTGAAATTGTCACTGAAATTGTTTTACTGTTTTTAACATTTTTAAATTTGACTATGTTTGTTATTTTGAAAGTTGTACACCACCCTGCACCCTGAGCCCCAAGTAAGGGGAAAGGTGGTCTAAACATCTAACAAATCAGCTCTCCGTTAATTTCTGCAGCACATAAAGCCTCACCTCCTTCAGCTCCAGCTCAATGATCTGTTCCTTGAAAGAATAGGCCTTGTTCTCCCGTTTCATGTTGGCCTTTTTCAGGCTGTCTTGTTGTGCACTGACACAGAAAAATACAGAGGAACATGAACTACAAGAGCAATTTCAAAAAATCAATTCTGCTACAGTCACTCATCCACCCACCCCTTGGCACAGTAACGTCTCTGAACACCCCAAAAATGTTACACATCAAATCTAATCAAATTTTATTCTTATATCCCGCCCTCCCCCGCCAAAAGGCGGGCTCAGGGCGGCTCACAGACATGGCGCGCCATGATTTAGTTAAAACAGATAAACAATACTTTAAATATGGTACAGTTACATAAATTAATTAAAATAAATAAAAATAGGTGCTATAAATTCTATCAATCCCAGTTACATCGTATCATACATCAGTTTCAATTATACATAAGATGGCTAAAGTTGCAATAATTTAATCCATTTTTCACCTTTGCAAGATGGATTTGTCATACAGCTCCCCTTCAGGGGTCTTCATGATGGCAAACTCCTCTAGCGTCACCTGACCCAGAGCGGGGTTTTCCAGAGAGGTGGAAATGGTGCTGATCACTTGAGGGAGCACCCTGCCAGGAGACAGGGTGGAGAGCAAGCCCACTGCATTCAGAGAGGACTATCAAAGAAAAGAGGTAGATTAAAACTCCCATCACAATTCCATATTGCAGTACCATTTCAGCGTGCTAGTGCCCAGGGCTGAGTGCCCTCAGGGGAAAAACATTACAATTCTACAGAACAACAAACCACAAGGAGCTACATACTTCACCCTTGTGTAAATATGCATCAAGGTATTTCTTATCCTGCAGAGTAAGACTGCAGATTAAAGTATTCTGCATAACTTGCTTGGGTTTTGCTCGTCTTGGGGTAGCAATGGAGCTGTGGTTCCCAGTGCAGCAGGCACTACTGCTTATTTAGAAGCAGATTTTTGAAGTCAAAATCTATTTACTGAAATGCAGCAGGGAGTCATTTGGAGAGGGGCCATCCAGGGCACATGCTATACATCCACAGATCCAAATTCTGATAGCTCAAACGGGAAGACTCTTGCTCAAGGCTCTGAAGAGCTACAGCATGTTTCACCATATGACTGACCTAGAAAGAGCAATAGTCTCCCTCATCCTGAGGTAGCCGCATACCTTCCCAGCCGTCCCACTCCCAAACACATGCTTGCTCAAAGATATCCCTGGAAACCATTCCCAAAGAATGAAACTGGTTACCTTATTCATGGGTCTTTGAGCCACGATTCGGTCAAAAATGTTCCCTAGATGTTTGGTGACGAAATCTTCGGGGCTGAGCTTCATCTTGATCAGGAGGGCTGGCCATAGACCAGACTGCCCTGCCACTGGAAGAGAGAAATGGCTAAAAGTGACTTAGAGGAGATTCCAATGCACACCCACCCTGGCCTCTGAGAAGACAAGACAAGCCCACGTCCAATGGCAGTCCCCCAAAAAACTCACCTAAGGAAGGATGATTGCTTACAAGTAGCATCTCCAAGGCCAGCTGCTCCTTCTCCTCGGGATCTGCATCCAGCCCTGCCACACACGAGACCACGCACAACATCTCCCGAAGGACTCGAGGGGGGATGTATGTTCTCCCCTGTTCAGACAGTTCCCCAGACTCTGTCACCAGCGCCTCGGCTGGAAGCACCTTGGGGAGGACAATAGCCAGTTTAAGGCCTCGTGGAATGACACAAGGACCACTGCTACTGCAGTGTATGAGCTGGGGGGAGGTATCACTCCTAAAAATGGAGCCCCTAAACCCCTTGGGTGCAGAGAGGGCATAACAGGATAGAGATAGGAAGGAAAAATACAGTGCAGCAGAAGGTGGAGGTTGAGCGAGTATGATGCATCAAGACGGGTAGCCATGTTAGTCTGTCTGGAGCAGTAGAAAAGAGCAAGAGTCCAGGAGCACCTTAAAGACTAACAACATTTGTGGCAGGGGAGGAGCTTTCGTTAGTCACAGCTCACTTCTTCAGATATAGCTCATTACCAATGCTGATTTCTCCATGCCTACTACCCCTCTGCATGTGACGCCTAATCCAATCATGCCTTCTACCATCAATCACCTTCAATTGTCATTTGGCATCTGAAATCACTCCACTCTCCAAGATATAAGGATAGACGGATTCACACGCTAGCTGTACCTGGAGAAGTGAGCACCTTAAAGACTAACAAAATTTGTGACACGGTATGATCATTCCAATTCCATAATTCTATGTGGGTGGTTCATGAGTAGGGAAAGAACACATGGGGAGGTGGTGGGGAAGGGACCCCCAATCCTCTTTTGCTAAGAGAGCAGGGAATGCAACTTCTAAAACAAAGCTTGCTTTTTACCACTTTATATGGATTTCTATTACAAATCATCTACTGCCTAATTAACTGGGGGCAAATCAATTCCTGTTACTCACTTGTCTTCAACCCTTGGGTCAGAGCCTCAAATGGGTCACAAGGCCTCAGTATCTGGGCTGCAAAGCCCTCGTACTTGTGGTTGCCACTTTCTGAAAGGACCTGCTGCTGGTGCACATGCTTAGAGAGCAAGGGCTACTAGATGTCCTGTTCCTTAGCATATATACTGAGGATAGTGAGAAAAGGTCACACATTGATGTAGAGGCTTCCTTCAGGACTCTGCCCCTTGGCTTGCTTCTGACTATACTACAGTTTTGGATACTGGGTTTATACTTTATTTCCCTAGCTCTCTTTGAGCCAAACTATACATTACCTTTCTCCAAGCATTTTCACATTCCCTGCAACCACACACCACCAGCAGACTCCCCCCTCAGGCAGTTACCTCATGCAAAACTATGCTGGGGGGGGGGGATACTCTCCATGGAGCAGCAAAATTACACACCCCCCCTCCAGTGTGGTTATTGTTTAAGAAAACTGCTAGAGGGGGGAGGCAGGAACCCTTCTTCCCTCTTTCTGCGGCACCATTCCAAATCTGTTTGGGCCCTCGTCTTTTCTTTTTAAAAAAAAGCAGTTCCCCACAGCTGCTGGCTGACTATGGGGAAACACATTAAAAAGATCATGCATAAATTGACGCTCTGTCTGCTGTGAATGGTTCTTGCCTGGACACCAGTGAGGACTTGTGTGGCAAAAAAATAATCCAATGCTAAGTCGTTATTATAACAAGATTGCATTTGTAACAACAATCATTCATACATCAATGACAATACAATGTCATAACAATTCACATATCTTATTCATATATTCATAGTCCATACT
The DNA here is from genome assembly GCF_032191835.1 of Heteronotia binoei. Lineage (NCBI taxonomy): Eukaryota > Metazoa > Chordata > Lepidosauria > Squamata > Gekkonidae > Heteronotia > Heteronotia binoei. The sequence goes on from NW_026800101.1 coordinate 149,944, forward strand.
AAAAAAACACCTCATGAGTCGTCTGAGAAATCCTGCCAGCAAGTCCTCCGTGACATGCTGATATAGCAATTTTGAGTTTATTTATTATATCAGCATGTCAAGCCTCTGGCTGAAGAAGGTTTAAATACCAAAACCAGTGCCTTTGCTTCTACTTCTGCTTCAAATGTCTCACGGAGGACTTGCTGGCAAGATTTCTCAGATGACTCATGAGGTGTTTTTCCTAATATGGACTATGACTATATGTGTAAGAGACTGACACATGAGTTCTTATGACATTATTTATTGTCACTGATGTATGAATGATTGTTGTTACAAGTACAATCTTCTTACAATAATAAGCATTCGATTATTTTTTGCCACACAGTTGTCATTCGTATTGCATTTACACTTTAAACCGTGTTTCTGTTTTTGTTATATGGAAACCAGTGAGGCCATAACTCTGGCTCCTTGTCTTCCTGTCATGTGACCATGATGTCAACTTCTTGCAAAGAGTTCCTGGGACTTAAAGGTGGGGCTCAGCATTTTCCAGGCCTCAGTGAACGAACACTGATTAAACACTGCAGCCCTGCTAACATTATCTTGCCACTTCCAGTTAACCGACCCATCCTGCACAGCAAGTCCAAGAAGCTGGAGAAACGTTAAACTTCCAGCTAGACCAGGGAACATTTACCTTATGAGAACTGAGAACTGCTTTCAGCTCTTCTAAGAGCCCGTAAGCCAACTTGAAACCTCCAGGCAAGGCCAAGAGCTTTCTTGCAGTCTGTTGGGCAAGCCTCCGGACACACCACGGCCGACTGAGAAGGACTGCGGAAAAGGCTTTGTGATACTGTCTGAAACGAGAGAGCACAAGGTAGGAAGGGGAAGGGGCAGATGGCTGGCAGAACGGCCAAGTGAAAAAAGGATCCTGGTCGTAGTTTTGACAGTGTCTTCACTTAAAAAGCTCAGTTCAAGTTTATGCTGCCCAAGCTCCTTATCCCTCCCTTAAACCCTCCTTCCTTCTGTGCCGAAGGTGTCTCTGTTGCCCAAACCCCCAGGGTGCTGGTAGGAAGGTTCAGTCAGGAAGGGAGTTATATTACTGTCTGGAAAGACTGTCATACTCCTCCCATAATCTGACCATTCTGACAGGTACATAATAAGCCTGGCCTGCCAACAGAATTACCTTTGCATGGTCTCCCCTACACCTCTAGACTGGCCTTAAACCCTCATACGATTGCATGAGGGGAAGAACTCCCCTTGTTTCCCACTTGAATTAAGACACTGAGATGTCCAGGCTCCGGGTTTCAAATTACCTATAAAAAGAGCTCCCAGCCACTGTTCTTTGTTTTGTTTTGTTCAGTTCAGTGATTTAATCCATGTGCTGTTCTGACTAGGGAGGAGACCCGACCCATGGCCAACACTATTAGGAAATACATCCAGTTAGCTAAATGATTTATATTCTTGTTTCCTTCTTGCCTTTGTGAGTTTTATCTGCATTCTTCATGGCTTCTCAGTTAGAGCTATACTAATTCTACCACCACTCATCCACTTCCTTTTTTGTACTCAAATAATCTTCTGCTTTTGCTTGAACTAAATTGCTGCCATTTTGTTTTTACATAGCTTTCTATACATGCCCTGGAAATTCCTCGGCATTGCACTACTATTTTGGGGGAACAAGGAAAGGGCTACCTTTCCATCACAGGGATGTTAGCACAAACGGATTCCTGTTCAGAGTCCTGAATCAAGAAATATAGCCATAGACACATTTCTTTCTGTAGCATTCCATGACTGGTGGCAATAGGGGAAAAAATATTTCCCCCCCCCCCTCTTGCCAGGTCTTTGGGCTTCCTATACCAGCCTGAGGAATAATCCTGAGTGCAACCAGAAGCATTTCTAGTGAAGAAAGAAAGCAGAAAACACCTGTACAGCAAACAAATGAGATCAGAGCTAAGCATCTATTACTCCTGCATTTGAAAGCATTCAGTCTGATCATGGACAGATGTGTAAGCTTAAAGGGCAAGATTCGAAGAGTAGCAGATTCACATCTAGCCCAGAAACTTGTGTATTGCACTGTTTTTAATTTTGTAAGCTATTCTGGGTTCCTAACAGAGACAAGAGCAGAGTTACAAATTCTCAAGTAAATAAACCCCTTTCCTTAGGCCACCATAAAGGTATTGGACTGAAGGGAAAGCAAACCAAACAATACATACTGGACTTTAGCACCAGGCAGCCGATGCTCATGGTCCAAGAGGAGGCGCTCTGTCAGCTGCAGGACAGTACACATTGCTGCAGAAAACAACAACATAGAATGATGTGGGTTTGGCCAGGGCTGCAAGTGTTACATGTTGCCACAGGACCACAGAATCTGTCTTCCTAAAAATCCCAATGTTCATGTTACTTCTCAAAACTTTAAATGAGCAAGTTTCAGTTTGCTTCTGTTTTTTTAAGGACAACTTTCTAGCCTGTGGCTGCTGAGCATCACACAAGAGAGGCAATGCATTTTCTTGAAAAGATCTTTTAAGACATTGAGAAGTAAGGTTCTTCAGGTATGCAGAGGTCTTTTGGGAGCTTCAGCATTCAAAGCACAGATGAATGTGGGTCAAGCTGATGGGTGACCTAAACAAGTGTGCAGTTTTTGCCCAGAAAAGAAGCCGTGGGAAAGCTTGTGGTTAATAAGCCTTTTAAATCAAAGGGGGATGGGTGTCTTAATCCACTGTACAAGTATGCTTGAAACAAAGGATTGGAGAGATCTTTCACTTTGCCCCATCCTTTAAACTTATAGTTTCACCAAACTATAGCATGCCCCAAGCAGAGGAAGATGGAGATACAGTCACATGACAAAAGGAAATTTGAGGGCAACTTCTGAAATATTACAACTCACCTTCTTCAGATGCAGATTGCAGGAATTTCTCTGAAGTGAAAATCTGCTTTTTCTCATCCAGAATCAGTTGCCAGAAGCTATTTAGTTTGTTTTCTGAGAAGCAAAGTAAGGGAAGAGTGTTGTGTGAGCAAGACAAGAAGAGAGTCCTTTGCAAGGATCTCTGGCAGACCAGGCTGCTCTTGTCAATTGGGGTACTTCTTACTATTCCATATTAAAACTGATACCTTTTATTAACTAAGATTAAAAACCCTTTGATTTACCCAAACAAGCACCCTCCCTCACTGGCCTAATTTAAATGGGTGTTTGCAGGAGTTTGCTTTTCTTGTTGTAAAATGTGTGTCACTTTGGCGCAGAATTATTTCAGAGCACGAAAATTCACACCCACCTGAAGCTTAACAGGTCAAATAAAAAAGTCTGGAAGTGTTTTCATACACAGCCCAATTTAGGCTTTTACAAAGCCTGCAAGGGGAATGAACTCCATTGCTCAAGAGCAGACACTCCTCTCTCCAATCACATGCTATCCATAGCACATTTATTTAAAAGCATTTATGTGTCCCCTGTCCACTCAATAGGGTCCCCAAGGCGGCAAATTATCAAAGCATTAAAGCATTTCAACACTGCAGAGGCATTGTTTAAAGAGCATGCTTGTGATCAAAATTCCATGATGCAATTCTGGTCCAATAAGGATGTGACGTTCCAGAGACTATGTACTTTCCTCTCTGCTTAACACGATTGTATATGGATCTGCATTTAAGGTCAGCATTTATTGTAGAACTGTCCTATAGTTCTCTAAGAAATGGATAACAGTTGTTTCATTTATCCTTTCAAAAGGAAGGAACCCAGAACTGGCAGTCCTGCACACCAGACTATAAAAAGGTTTACCCCTTAGCATTTTCCAACCAGTACTAACCTGCATAGTTTTAATGAAAATCTGAAGCCTGTATCTATGCTTTGGGCGAGAGTGAACCTTGGTAAGCATTAACTATGTTCAATGGCCAGGCCCACACAATTTTTTACATTACTTATTGCCACTGAGCGGGGAGGGAACATTCAAATGGAAAAGACTGTGTATCTCTGCAGTTTGTGTGTGTGTATGTGTAAAGTGCCATCATTTTGTGTTTCTGCAGCTTGTGTGTAAAGCACCACCAAGCTGCAGCTGACTCACAGCAACCTCAAAGTGTTTTCAAGGCAAGAAACATTCAGACGAGGTTTCCTATTACCTGTCTCTGCATAGCAACCCTGGTATTCCTTATAGGTCTCCCATTCAAATACTAACCAGGACCAACCCTGCTTAGCTTCTGAGATCTAGTTAGCCTGGGCCATCCTGCAGTTTAACCCCTTTCCAATTTCTTCATCATGGCTAACTGGTGGGCACAAAGTATTGTGGGCTTAGGGCAAGACTCAACAAATTCCAGGTTACCAGGTCTCCATGGTGCCTTGAAATTCCTCTGCAGCATCTAGCAAGCTGCTTTGGATCTCCACTGGGGAGAAAGGCAGGATATAAATTAAATAATTAAATAAATTGCAGGGAGCATCATATGGAAGCGGGCACATGTTGTTTAGGGCTTTGTGAAAAGCTAAAACCAGCACCTTGAGATTGGCTTGGAAACATATAAAACAGGGCAACTGCATTACAACAGAAGGGCTTCTGAATGATGCAGCCAGCTTAACACAAGTTCATCTCTGCCTATTCTTCCTAAGCGATCACATCACAAAGAAAACTTCAGAGTCAAAAGGAAAACTCTTAAAAACGAAGAACCATTTCAGGCCTCCAGGGATCTGCTCAAAAGATTACCTATTTGTGCGTCAGTCACAGACAGCCTGCAAATCAGCAAAGCTGCTGCAACGCCTTCTGTTACGAGGGGAACCTGAGTGCTCTGCGCCGCTGCTTTCTCGACGGTCTGGATCAGCAAAGGCAGCAAGTCTAGTCCCTGAAAAAGTACATTTCCTGTAGGGAATAAGAAGGAGGAAAGCAGCACATCAGGAATCCTTTTTCCAGAACTGCACTGAAACAGGATGTTAAAAAGATCCATTGTTACCATAATAGGCAGAACATCCCAGAAAGACTCTCTACAGTATTTGGATTTCTCTAAAGTCAGTGGTTTTCAAACTGTGTTCTCAGGTCAGTGGTGCTCAACCAGAGGTATGCAGAAACAATCTTGGCAGGATGCAGGGTCTTCATAACAGTTACTAAGAATTTGCTCTCCCTCAATCCTGGTAATACTACTTCAGGTTTTTTATCTTTTGTATTTTACATTGTATTATCTTTGCATTTTACAGTTCTACAGCATCCTGGCAACCATTAAACACTGAGGAGGAGGAGGAGTATGCAAACTAGTTAAACAATGAAGATCACCCTATTTATGATGTCTCTATGCAGTCTTGTTTGTTTATACCATAACAGGAGACAGTTCATCATCAGGAAAAAAAGGGGAGGCTGACTTTGAGAAATCTAACACATCATGGCTGTGCCTTAGAATGTGTGCAATTCTTCTGCAGTTTGAGAGAAAACAATTATAAGCTAACACAGCTGACAATCAGCGTGATCTGTACTTGCAATCAAAGTACCATAAGTATCAGAAAATATAACTTGCAGATGGTTAGGAGAAACCAACTATGTCTGAATTATGAGTACCTTCAGCGAACAAGGAGAAACCTTACCTTTGAAAGATGACAGCATGCACTGGAGATAGGCATGTCTCACAGCTGAAGTACAGGTTTTAAGGCTGAAGGCTTTCTTGAACCATTCAATCAGCTGCTTGGGCACCTCAGTGGTGAAACGGGTACACCAGAGAGCAAGGACAGAGATGGCATGAACCAGGGTACCTTCATGGACTGATGAGAGAGGAAAAAACAACACAAGACTTGGGTTGCATCCAGATGCAACGAACAAATCGTATCAAACAACAGTCGCACTTTAGAATTGTGCACTTAAAGGAAGAGAGAAAAATGAAGAGATGCTGACCTTCCTGCTGTAGGAATGGGATGAAAAGTTCTGCCATAGCTGTGCTTAAAGCTTGGTTGGATGACCCAGAAACTGCATGATGGCTACAGCTGCCAATCCCTAGAAGCAAAAAGGGAAAAAAATGAATTCTAGATTAAAGTTTCTTCTCTTGTTTGTGGTAACACGTTATACTGGCCGCAAAGTTCAGAAAGACTATGGACAGCCATTGCTTATCAAAGTAGCTAGCGTTGTACTAGACAGACCAACGGTCAGATTTGCTGCAAGGCAACTAGCAAGATCTCTCCCTGCAATCACAAGGATCAAAAAGGCATCAATGAAAAAAATGCCTGGGTTCCACATCTGGTCTCACAGAAGACATACCAGCTGGGATTACCAGATTATCTGGAGCACCCACACAGAATTCGTACCTGAGAGGACACTGATCTTCTGTGCCACAACCGTCAGCTTCCCTTCAGCACCTATCAACAAATATTAGGGGAGAATTGGAGACTCAGAGTTGGAAGAGAGACATGACAACCATCAAAATTGACCCTGCACACTGGAACTGCCCACTGTTCAAACAGATTCAGTGGCTAAAGAGAGGGCAGTTTCTGCTGATATGTGCAAAGCATGAGATGGAACAAAAGAATGAACACAGGAAAGGCAATGGAGTCCAGTTTTTAATGCTCCTTCACATTAAAAACTCCATGGAAAACAGAGAGCTAGTGCAGCAGGAAGAAAAATTCTGCCCACTTTTCCCTTGCTTTGCTTGTTTTCTGTTTGCAGTTGGGGGGCGGGGTCATATGTAGAGAAGCATTTTGAAATGCAAGTGAAGCAGTACAGTCCATACACTATATCATTCTACCACTTCATTCCCCTGCATGTATGAACCAGGCAGGGAAGGGGAATGCCAGAAAAGCCTGAACTGACTACACAGAAGTCACTGCAAGGAATGATATGGGCCAAAAACATAATTTATTATTTTATTTATTTCATTTACTTCAGTTATAGCCTCCCTTGTTCACTGAGACTCAAGGCAGATTATGGAAAATAAAGCAACCAGACAGAAAAGAACTCCAATTAGCAGTGCAAAAGGACTAGGATTACAAAACTGAACAACAATGCAAAACAACTGTTTAAAGCATGAAATACCATAATAGAGAAAGCAGGTATTAAAAGGTGTAAAACAATGCATTAAAGGGAAAGAGTTATATACAAAAGACATTGCAACTGGTTGCACACCTATCCCTAAATTTATACTGTAATTTAAATTTTAAATTTTAATATAATCGCTGCTTTAGGAAATGTATTTTAATGGTTATGTTGTATTTATTGTTATATCATGGTGTGACCCACGTCCTGTAAGCCGCCCTGAGCCTGCTTCGGCAGGGAGGGCAGGGTATAAATAAAAATGTATTATTATTATTATGAGGCAATCCCATATGCTATTCCAATATACTACAGTTCTAATCCCTTTACAAAAATGCCCTCCTGAACATGTCTGTTTTGCACATTCTGCAGAATGACAGAAGTGGGGGAGGGGGCTTGTTGACCCTTCCTACAAGGGGGGAGCCACCACTGCACATGAACAAGCAGTTGCTGGACCATTTGCCGGTTGGCGCCTTCAGAAGGTTTTGCTCATATGCCCCAAAAGTAAATACTGCTGCATTTTCAGCCCTCCCCATTACCTGATCAACTCACACAATCCAGCTCCACGGTACCCCAAAATCAGAAATTAGGTACTTTGCAGGAGAGGTCTCCTACAAAGTAAGATAGCTGCAGGAGCCACCAGCAGGCCAGTCAAAAGAACTATAACAATAACTAACTCCCCAAGGAAGGAATGTTAAAATCCTTGCCCCAAGGAAAGAGCCACTCACCTCCCAGAATGGCAAAGAGGTGCCTCCCAAGTGACTCCACCGTTGATGGGTCACTGCACTGCCGAGCCAAATTCTTTAATGCGACTATAGCTTCGTCCATCAGCTGAGAACTGTTGGATTTCAACTGGCCTAAAATCAAACACAAAAATAGCAAATCTCATAAATATATAGCGTGCAAATTACTTTTCTGAAAGGGGGCTTGGGGAATGGAAGACAAGAGCATAAGTGCAATCTGGTTGATTTCTAAAAAATATTAAAGGCTGCTATTTTGATGTAATATATGTGATGAAACCAAGGCTGATAATGCAAGAAGGAGTTTCTTAAACCGATGGATCATATGCCTTTTAATAAAAAAAAAAACCCTGATTCATTTAATTAAAGTTGGGAATCACCAAAACTTCTATATATGCCATTATGAGATACTGGGGCTGTGCTGGAGATCACTAACAATTTAATAAAAGTTATCACTGTTAGCTGGAAGGAAGTGCAAGTAACAAGCCAGAACAAAAACAGACACAAAACAAAAAGAAAACAATCAACAGCATCATCTTTTAAAATTCATCCTCACAGATTAGCACTGGCCTCTGACTAATTAATAAAACTGTAAAGCAACTGCACCAGTTAAATGTTGCTGTTCTATTTTAGTTTGATCAAAAGCAGGTATGTCAATGCACAAGGGTGGTAGGGAGAGGATGGACATTCATGCATGCCTCCAGTAGAAGTCTCAGATCTATATGGGAACACCGTCACTAATCTCAAAGCATCCATATAACATATGGATATATGTAGCTGCCTTATACTGAATCAGACCCTTGGTCCATCAAAGTCAGTATTGTCTACTCAGACTGGCAGCGGCTCTCCAGGGTCTCAAGCTGAGGTTTTTCACACCTATTTGCCTGGACCCTTTTTTTGGAGATGCCAGGGATTGAACCTGAGACCTTCTGCTTATGAAGCAGATGCTCTACCACTGAGCCACCGTCCCTCCCCAATCCATGGTCACCCAGCAAGCTTCATGGCAGGCAAGCCTTCAAATATGCTGCCGTAAGCCATTTAGGGGTTTTTAGGAAACATCTATGAACTGGGACTAGAAGCAAACTGGCAATCAAGTGTATATTTTGTTTCAATGGCAAGATTTGTTCTCAATCAATCACATGAACTGTTCCATCTTTCCACAAAGCAACTGTCTTCTGTGTGAAATGGGTGCCGAGCATCAAAGGCTTGGAGGAACAATTCCATTTCTGTTAAAACAAAATTATTCTCCTCCTTCCTCCCAATGCTAAGCAGTGCAGGGATGGTGCAAACAGTGCTGCAGTAACTGGGGGGAATTTCCTGCGGGGTTCCACATTTGCAAACGACATAACTTACTGGCCAAGCCTTTCACTAGGTCCAGAGCATACTGGCTGAGGTCAAGGGTTACAGATGCCAACAGACAGGAGATCGCTGAAGAAAGAGGACAGAAAAAGGCATTAAAGTTGTTGGTTTCCTGGCATGGCCTATGAGGCTACCAAAGTCAGCTGCAACATGAGCACTTCCCATATGCCCAGAGTAGCCAGATAAGGCAGCCTAGCAGACAACAGTTCAGATGCTGCCTAATCCAATGAATAACCAGGCTTCACTCTTGCCCAGGCACTCAAGCACCAAGGATAAAAATAAAATCTGCAAGGTGGCCAGAAGCACTGAAATCCCAAGGAGATAAAAAAAACCCTGGTCACAGATCTTAACTCAGCTGAACCCACTGTGAGAAATCACAGCCACTCACTTTCAATGGCATTCTCAGGGCTCCGCAGCAGGGACTTTTGCAAGGCTGGTAACATGAGGTCCTTAAATTCAGAATGAGACATGTATCGAAGCAGAGGAGCACAGCTGTCCTGCAAGAAACCCAGAGTTGATAATATGGAATACAACGTACACAGCTATAGGAAGAAGTAGGAGCCAGTCAACCCCAGACAAAACATTTTTCCTTGGAGGATAAGAAAAAAAATCACGTCTGCCTTCCTAACAAACAGAGAAGCCAACTGGACTATTGGATGGAGTCAAGCAGGGAGAATAATAATTTGCCTGGCCGCATGGGGAAGATAGGAACCCTCCCTTCCACACACAGTGAGTGGGCGTTCACTCCGCTGCAAAAGAACTGCCTTGCCAGATCAAACAAAAGTTTTGTCTCATTCAGCCTTTTCTTGCCAACAGTGACTAGCCAGGCAGCTTAAAAAAAAAAAAGGGGTAAAGGTAGTCCCCTGTGCAAGCACCAGTCATTTCCAACTCTGGGGTGATATCGCATCATGACATTTTCATGGCAGACTTTTTACGGGGTGGTTTGCCGTTGCCTTCCCCAGTCATCTACACTTTCCCCCCAGCAAGCTGGGTACTCATTTTACCGACCTCAGAAGTATGGAAGGCTGAGTCAACCTTGAGCCGGATACCTGAACCCAGCTTCCACCGGGATTGAACTCAGGTTGTGAGCAGAGTTTGACTGCAGTACTGCAGCTTTACCACTCTGCGCCACGGGGCTCTTCCCAGATAGTTGTGCGAGCTCACAAACTGGGAACAGAGGTGATGGGCAATGGCTGTTTCTCCCCACATGCACACACCTTGAGTACTGAACCCAAATAAACCTTTGGTTTGGAGGTGAAGTTCAGCTGAACACATTCAGTCAACCATCACCATGGAACAACCCTGGAGTAGGGAAGTTTCATTTGGGTTCAGGGGAAACATGGTATTTTGCCCCTGGAAGCACAGATACAGCAAGGAACTCAGCTGTTTAATGTGCATACTGCTAGAAATCTGTGTAAGTGAGAAGCAGGTAATCTGTGCTATAATACGCACACACTTCTCTCTTTTCTCAGATGGTTTAACAACTAATGTGCCTCAACTAACTGCAAAAAAAAGCAGGGGGAAACAGACCAAAAGTTTTCCCCTGATAAACCCTACAGTTCTGTAGCAGGCTTTGAGGGTTTCTAGATTCCAACTTATTTGACAACTGCACTATCACCACCACACACACCAAGAGCATCAAGCTATTTTCATATTAGGTTCAGGGAATTCAAATAGATATAATACACTTAAAGAAAAGTCTAATGAAAAACTAGTGGGGAATTCAAATAGATATAATACACATAAAAGAAAAGTCTAATGAAAAACTAGTGGCATGACATTTGATATATGAGCACCATTACTAATGTTTTAGAGGAAAGCCAGGTGATTTTTTTAAAAAGTCTGAAATTGACTATTATACTTGACATTTATAACAATATAAACTGCGTAGATAAGTGGGGAGAAAGAAAAACTCTCCAGCTGCATTAGAACTTAGATTACCCAATGAAAATGACCAGCAGTAGTATCAGGACAGAAGTGGGGGATGGAGTTCTTCTTTTATATAGTTAACTTATGGAGTCTGCTGCTACAAAAACTGGTAATGGCCATTGGCTTAGGTGGTTTTAAACAAAATCATGGAGGGCAAATCCATCAACGCCTACTAGCCACAACAGCTAAAGAGATTAAATATACTTAAGAACATAAGAGAAGTCATGTTGGATCAGGCCAATGGCCCATCCAGTCCAACACTCTGTGTCACACAGTGGCCAAAAAAACCCAAGTGCCATCAGGAGGTTCACATGGGGCTAGAAGCCCTTCCACTTTGCCCCCCCCCAAGTACCAAGAATACAGAGCATCACTGCCCCAGACAGTTCCAACAATATGCTCTGGCTAATAGCCACTGATGGACGTCTACTCCATATTTTTATCCAGTCCCCTCAAGCGCCCCAAGCGTTTTAACCTTTCTTCATAGGGAAAGTGTTCCAAACCTTTAATCATTCTAGTTGCCCCTTTCTGAACTTTTTTCAATGCTATAATATCCTTTTTGAGGTGCGGTGACCAGAATTGTACACAATGTTCCAAATGAGACTGCACCATCGATTTATACAGGAGCATTATGATACTGGCTAATTTGTTTTCAATTCCCTTCCTAATAATTCCCAGCATGGCATTGGCCTTTTTTTTTTTGCAATCACACACTGTCTTGACATTTTCAGTGAGTTATCTACCACGACCTCAAAATATCACCTGCTGAGCAGGGAAGAGGAGTTAGAAAACGAGAAAACCATGTTCATGGGCTTTGCAGAAGCATCTGGCTGGTCACTGCTGGAGAAAAGGATACTGCAGTAGACAGGCCTTTGGTCAGATCAAGCAGGACTTTGCTTAGGCAATGCTTGTTCAGACAAGATAGGTTTAGAGCTTTTTGTGGAGTAATTCTTGGACTTAGTTGCCAGCTGTGACTCTCTCTTTCTCACCAGTAGATGCTTCTGAGGCTTTGTCTTGCTCATCAGGATGGTCTTCATGTAGAAATCAAGGAGGGAACTCTGAAGAAGCAGAAACACTCCAGTTACGTACCTACAACAACACACACTATGCACTTTGCAGAAAAGCCAGAGAATAAGGAGTCTCAAATTGCTTACCATAACTACTCTGCTCTGGTCCCAACTGCAGGTTTTCCCCTTGAGTGAAAGCTCAGCCTCTAGTGACGTGCTGTAACTTTCTCACATCCCAAGCCCACCTTCCATACTCACCTTGTATCTGTTAATGATGCCGAGCTCTTTCTGGCTGGTACAAAACTGTACCAGCAGCCCCAACATGGCTGCATAGCCCTGGTTGGCTTCCAGGCCAAGAATGACAGAGAGGTACTTATCCACCAGCCCAGGGTTCTAAGGAGAAAACCAAGTAAAAGATCAAGAAAGTTAGTCCAAGACAGGCCCAAACCATCCAATTAATGTGAGCTAGACTTTCAGAAGCTGGACTTCACCTCTTTCCAAAGCCTGTTCAGTTTCTTTACAGCCCCATCCACCACAGGCTTGCGAGAGCCACCCAGTACCTCCAACAGCAGCACACACTGGACTTCCACCTGTTAAGAAAGAATGGGCCAGTGTAAGCCAGTGATACAAAATGGTTTCAAAGCCACATCTGGTTCCTTGACATGCTACTTGTGGCGTATCAGGGAAGCCAGAATACCATCTAGAGAACTGATTAGCAGATCTGAGTTTCATCACAGAAAAAAAAGAAAACCAGTCTTGTATGCTAGCGTATACGCATGCAGCTGTACAACCATATACTCCTTTTTAAGACCACTGTGCAAAAGGTTCTGAAGGTTGGATACAGCAGGATATATCAAAAGCCACAACAGTCTAATAATAAAGACTCCCTTTGGAGGTGGGGAGAATCCCACCTCTTCCCAACCCTAGATGAACTTCACATTCTGTATCATGGAGCCTACACATACAGGGCTAAATTGCACAGATTTCCTCCTCCACCACTCCTTGCCTCCAAGCATCAATCCCTTGAAGATGAGAAAGTCCAACAACCCAGACAAAAGTTATAGCAGCATGCAAAGAAGAAAGCCCCAACCAAGAAAAGCCGATTACACCAAAGCTGAGTATATCAAAATCAAGATCCTTACCAGCTTCTCCCAGGTTTCTCCTTGCCTCTTGTCATGTGTGGGGAAGACTATGCGAACCAGCAGACAAGTCCAGGATAAGGCCAGTGAAGCTGCAGATCCATTGCTCTTACTGTCACACAAGGAGGATGAAGGGAATGAGCCTATGACTGCAATGACACTATTCGGGGCCACAAATCGAGGCCAATCGTGTTTCTCAGGCTGCTGCTTCTTTTATTAGGTTCTAAAAACTGTCCACCTCTGAACAAAGAAAACCAAAAAGTCTTCAGTTGTGCTCTGCATGTGTGGGGAAGGGCTGAAAGAGAGCAGGATCGTAAGAATTAACCAGGTTCATAAGAATTAACCAGGTTCATGTCTGCTGCAATTAGACAAACAGTTCATCACATCTGAAGAGTTATGAATTGTTTGTGGGCATGGATCTGGTTAATGACTATGACCATGCCCTCCCTGCCTCCGTCTCTTCATGTGCAGAGCATAACTGAAGACTTCCTGGGTTTTCAAAGTCTTCTATCTAATTCCAGTTTGCCTTGATCTAAAAATGCCAGCTCTCAGATAAACCAGAGATCTCTGGACTGGAATCCTAAACTATGGTTTTCTCAGCAGAAAGAGCAAGAGTTTGGTAGCACCTTAAAGACTAACAAAATTTGTGGCAGGGTATGAACTTTTGAGAGTCATGAGTGACTCATGAAAATTCATACTCTGCCATAAATATTGTTAGTCTTTAAGGTGCTACTGGACTGAAGTTAGTCTTTATGGGGCCACTGGACTGAAGTAAGCAGTGACTCGTGAAAACTCATACCCTGCCACAAATTTTGTTAGTCTTTAAGGTGCTACTGGACTCTTGCTTGTTTCTGCTGCTTCAGACAGACTAACAAAGCTACTCATCTTGAGCTATGGTTTTCTCAGATATAAAAACAAAATGCATTTAAAGTTGAAAACTTCCAAATGTAAGGATCCTTCACAAGCAGAGAGGGGGCGTGCAAACACAGCAACCCATCACATCTGTGCTCATCCCAAACAAACAGAAGCTTAAGACGTCTAGATGTAGCCTCTTGGTTTTTAACCTTGCTGTCATGAGTATTCTCTCTTTTTTTTTCCATACAAAGGCCAGTGCAGTTATAACTGTGAGCCACAATTTTGGGAGCAGACTACAGGACCACATGCACACTCCCCCAACTGCTCTCCTTTTTCACAAGAATTCTCCCCGTGACCATCTTCCATGGCTTGGTGATATCCTGGGCCTTTGCAAAACCCAGTTAAAAGCACAGCAGACCTCAATTAAGGATGTACTAAGAGTTTAAATTCCAAGCCTTTCAGAAGCAGCCCCATTCAACCTGTGCTGGCAAACAGGCAGACACGCACAATGCTAAACCATGGAAGAGAAAGAAGTTTGAGTGATTCTTACCACTATGCAATTGTCCTTCCAGTACTGTCAAAACAAGTCAGCAGCCCTCTCACAAAAATAAAGTTTACATTTCAAGCTAAGACTCAGAAGGTGACCATCAGCTTTCCTGAAAACGGCTCTCCAGTGCCACAAGCAATGCATTCAGCTCTCACCTGGGTCCTCCAGCCTTGCTGCTGATTCCCGAGGACTGCAGGGACTGCAGGAGGTTCTTTGCGGTTGCTTCTGGTTGGCTTTCAGCAAGTTGCTGAAGGGCAGACTGGAGGGCTCTGTGGGATGCTGCATCTCTAGTGAGAGAAATTGAAATGAGGGGCTGCAGAACTCATCAGCTGCTCATGCTCACAAAATAACCATTCCAAGGACTTCGTCACCCATCTGGTCAAAAGCTCTTTTCTCCTTGCCACTTCAATGCTGAACGTTTACCAGTCATCCCAGGTCTCAACTAATCTACAGAAGCTCAGCTGCACAGAGCAAGGCATCAATACCACCAAGACTTACAGACTGCTCAAGGAAAGCAGCAGCTTTCCAAATATTTCTTGAACAAGTCCCTAAAACTTATATTTTGAAAAGGATGTGGCTGTGCTCCCAAAGAGAACCTGGAAACTGCTAGGAAAGGCAGATCCAGCACAATGAATCATATCATCATCTCAGAACTCTCTGGTGTGAGCTTTAAGGAAAAGCACAGGATGTATGAATGGACAAATGTCTAGCCCATCAAGTCTGTCTTCCACGGCAACCAGCCATAAACCTTCAGAATGTTCACAAGCAGAACTTGAAAGCAATGCTCTTCCCCATTCACAAATATATACTGACAAGCTGACCCAAAAATCTAAGATCATCTATCTCTTTATGGAACATCTTGAATTCCAGCAAGTACAAAGCAACTTAGTTTGGATAGGATGTCAGACTCTGCAATCCTAACCTCTCACCTGTATCGATGAAGAGTGAGGCAGAACAGCTTACAGAGGCCTTTCACTGCACCTTCTGGCAGATCTGAAATGGATTAGATCCCCAAGAGTTATTTGTCAATCTGTATTATCTGGTACATGAACATATGAAATTGCCTTATACAGATTCAGAAAATGGGTCCCTCTAATCCATTACTGTCTGACTAGCAGAAGCCCTACAGGATCTCAAGCACAGAGAAGTCTTTCCCAGCCTCACTACCTTTGATTCTGTTTTAACCGAGGATGTCAGAAATTGAACCTGGAGCCTTGTGCATGAAAAGCATGTACTTTGCCACTAAGCCAAGGCTCTTCCTTCGGATTGTTAAATTTTTTTCAAAGTATCACCAATAACTACACTTCAGTCACTATCACAGGGATGCAGAAGTGGGCACAGTCCTTCTTCCATTATACAGCTCAAGGCACTGTACATGGGATTTCCAGGAGGTGACCCATCTAGGTACTGTCCACAAGCAGCCCTGCTCAGATTTAGCAAGAATGTTGAAAGATCTCCCAGCTATCAGCATCCATCTTAGTTACAGTTGCCTTCTTATGAACTCCCAAAGAGCTACTGGCAAAATGGGAAGGGGGAAATTTCATCTTGGCTAGGGTTCCCAAGTCAATACTACCTTGTTGACAAGTGTGAGTCAGACATCTTGTCATCCCCAGCCCTGACAATATAAAACAATATACTACTCATTGATACAGCGAACAATTAACAAAAAACCCTTAGATGTCACCACTTCAGAAAACCCAGAATACCAGTCCTTAAAATAAATCTCTGGAATTTACTTCATTCCTTGAGACTAAATTGATTCCCTTGGTCAGCACCCAGGTTTCTGGAAGCAAATGGAGGGGGCCGGGCCCAATGTTTCAACTTGTATGACTTTTTGAAAGAGCCCAACAGTCATTCCTGATGCAGCTTCCTCCACACTTCTTTTGCCTCCATGTAGGCAAGGAACAGCCAACTGACATGCATCAATCAAGGGGCTGGTTTTGGCCCAGTGGCCTCCAATCACTAAACCAATTATATATATTGGTGATTTCAAGGAGGAGGAAGAGACTGACTTTATACCCCACCCTTCACTCGGAGTGGCTTACAATCTCCTTTCCCTTCCCCACAACAGACACCCTGTGAGGTAAGTGGACCTGAGAGAGCTCTTTCAAGAACTGCTCCTGAGAAAGAAGCTCTTTCAAGAACTCTGACTGACCCAAGATCACTCAGCAGGTTCTTGTGGAGGAGTGTGGAATCAAACGCGGTTTTCCCAGATTAGAGTCTGCGCACTTAACCACCACTCCAAACTAGATCTAAGCCACCTCAAGCAGGATTCTGAAGAGGCTGCACAGAAATAAAAATAATAATTTACTGCTTTTATAGCAAAACAAATATACCTTTTCCAGTGATGCATCTTCCAAGTTCACTGAGGATTTCTCTTCGTTCCTTCACACTGGATGTGGTCACTTTCACTGCAAACCTCTTCAGGGTTTCAGAAACCTAAAGTAAACAATTGAAAAGCAGGGTGGAATGAACAACCAAAGTAAGAGGAGTCCACGATTAGACCAGAAGTCTATGCAGATCAACATTCTGTTTCTTCACAGTGGTTAACTAGATAGCCACAAGCAGGGAAGTTACTCTGGAATCCTCCCCTACAACTGCTGTACTATCTTTGAACACAGAGTTTCATTTAATCATCATGGCTAATAACTTCTGACAAATCTATTTTCCATGAGTTTGTCTACTCCCTTTAAAACCAGCTAAGTTAGTCGCCATTGGTACATCTGGCAACAACATAGAACTAAATTACACTCTGTAAAAAGAAGTGCTTTCTGTTGTCTGTCTTGAATTTACTGCCTATCCACTTCATTAAATTTGAATTCTAGTGTCATGGAACAGACAGAAAAAGTACCCAAGGACAAAATAGGCAAAGAGATCCAAGCTGATGCATCTATACCAAGCCTGAAAAGAACTGCTAACCTGGCTGTCTGAAGTGTATAAGAAGGGCCTACAGAGAAATGATGGTTCTTGCATATGATGGTTCTTACCACAAATGACTAAAATAAGTATGCATGGACAAAACAGGTAGTACAAAATGTGGGCGTATTTGTAAAATTGGCCAACAAGTAGCTTTATTCAGTGACACCACACAACCTGAGATAGCACAAGATTAAAACTTCCAGCTGATGGATAGTACTAATGAATTTGCCTGCACAGACTTTCTGCCTCATTTGTATATCACATGGATCACCTGCAAGATCACCTCAGGGAGATAAGAATCCAAACAACCAGAAATCCTGCTACTTCCTGGCTATGGTGTGTTCTTGTTTGTTGTCTCTCCTGTTCTTTGTGAACTGGGAGAGGGGGGAATCTACATGTACAGCAAGTTGTAGATATAATACATTTAAGAGCAACTATAAAATCAGGCAAAGGGGGAGTGGTTTGGGATATAGAATTATAAAATGGTGCCACTGACATGAAGAACTGAAAGCCATAAGGCTTGTGCATAAGAAAATAATTGGGATCAAAGTACAGTGCTAGCAGGGATAAACCCAGAAAATAAAACCAGAGATAACTAGGGAAGCATGTGGAGGAGGCTAGGTTATGACAACAAGAACTCCAGTTTCCCATACATATTTTAATAATCCTTACAGTAACATTTTAAGATAGTTCTAGCCTCTTGCCATATTACAGATGAAGAGGCTGAAAAGATAATAGCTTGACAAAGACAACCTACTGAGTTCATTGCCAGAGCAGGGTTTGAATTAGGTCCTTTTCTCATCTTAGCTATTTCTAACTTTCCATAGTACAATAAAAAAGTAATTCCATAGCATGAAGCACTGCATTTTAAACAGTCAAATTACTGTTATACTATTATTATATACTGCTTTTTAATTTTATCTGGCACAAGACTCAGGGGAGCATATGTAGCTCCTGCACCACCACACATACACACACAAAAAAACAACATGCAAAGTAGGTCTTCCTGCGTCTGGCAGTCTATCCAATACATCAAATATGTACCACCACTACTGATATAATATTTTAATGTATTCAGTTTCAGGACATCCCCAGCCTAACTTACATCACCAAGTTGATGTGAGGATAAAATGGAGGCAAGGAAAACCATGCAAGCCACTTTGGGTTGCCACTGAGAAGAAAGACAGGGCATAAAGGAAGGAAGCCATCATAATCCCTGTTTTACAGTTGACTGTGAATATCAGTTCTACTGAAGGTCAAAAAATGGACACATAACCCATCAATGATAGTGGACATAACCACTAGAACCAACATGGCTTCTAAGATATAACATTCATTGACAGGAATGTTATTTCAGGGGGTAGTCAAGTAGGTCGGCAATAGAAAACAGCTAGATCCAAGTCCAGTAGCACCTTAAAGACCAACAAGATTTTTCAAAGTATGTATCTTGAAAGCGTTATGTACTTTTATAAAATTACATATGATTCAGGAGGGAAAAGCATAATGACAGAATGACTATCCCTGGTTTTAACACTTGAACTCAGGGCCAGTCATTGAAACTAATGTGCAGTAGATTTGGGGTAAACAAATTCCCAGCCACAAGTGACAGCTCGCCTTACAAGGAAAGGAGTCAGATTCCTGGCTTATTTAATACCTTATTTAAAGGTAGCATATCCCTAATACAATTTGCTGAGACAATACCAGAGGTTGGACTCTACACCCTGCTCGTGGGCTTCTCAAAGGCAGCTGATTAAACACTGTGGAAAAGCAGTAGAATGAACTTCGGTCAGACCTGCCAGGTCTCTTGCGTCCTTAAAACAAACTAGGCGGCCACAGTTCTCAACCCTAAAGGAAACCCGCTTTCTTTTCCCTCCTCCTCCTCTATTAAAACAAGGACTCTTCAAGCAGACTGAACTACCCCTCCCCACCCTGTCAAAGGACCGTGAACCTCCTCGTGACAGGTTAGCAGGAAAGAAGGGGGACAGACAGAAGCCGTTTCAAGCCCAAGAAAAGGAGGTCGAGGGAGCCAACCGCCCTCGCCTGCTCAACCTGGGCTCCGTTCGCCCCTCTCCTCTTGCCAGCCCCCCACCGCAGCACCCACCTGCGTGTCAGCCGCCATAGCGCCGGCTCCGACCCGGAAACAGTATCAACATCGCATGCCGTGTGGTTGGCGCAGTGTGCTTACGTCAAAAGCCCGTCAGCGTACGAAAGAACGAGAAAGGCCTGCGCCGCCTGCCACGCCCTCAGACTTTCCTCTCCCTTTCTACAGTTGCTAAGCGACAAGGCGGGGGGGGACAGGGAGAGGGTCCTTTTAACAATATTCGATTAGGCTATAAGTGTATCTTTCCTATACAGAAGTCCTGATGCGCGAAGCGGGGCGCTGCTGGACTGCTGTTTTATTTTACTACAGTAGACTAACACTCTTACCCCCCTGGTAACCTCACCATACAGATATTTTGTGTAGGGTTATAAAAATAAACAGCAAGAATCGTGGGATGTAGGAAACACTGTGAAATGTTGTTATGTAAAAATTAAAATCTAATTCATTAGTTAGGTGAACAATGTTCCCTCTAAGCTGCAGTCTTGTGAGCAAAAATTCTACTGAGCTACTGACATTAAAGTTGTGAGCTACTGCATAAATTAGTATGCTCTGGGGTCATTCTTCCTGAGCTAAGACAAAAATGTGTGAGCTGGATGCTAAGAATCTGTGAGCTAGCTCACACTAACTCAGCTTAGAACAGGGGGTGTAGAACTCATTTGTTATGAGGGACGGAGCTGACATAAATGAGACCTTGTTGGGCCAAGCCATGTCGGGCGGGGCCATGTGTGTACCTATTTAAGATTAGGTAGCAGAGATATACATTTTATAAAGAACACAAACATATATGTATATTTATTTATAAAATTTCTCTTTGCTATATATATTTTAATTTTTTAAAAAACAACTTAAAACATGCTTAAAACGTTAGCACTCATTGGTCTTAAAGAGCTCTGGCTTTTTCCTTCCTTCCCCAGGTGACTGGTAGGGGAGGAGCCTCAGCCAACAGAAGGAAGAGAGGCTTGGCTCAGCTCTGCTGTGCAATTGAGAGCCTGGCAAAGCAAGCTCTTCCTCCTTAAGGGAGGAGCCTCAGCCAATGGAGAAAAGAGGTTTTGCTCTGTAGCTGCTGTGCAATTGAGCAAGCCTTGCAAAGCAAGCTGTTATGCAGAAGGAAGAGATAGGGAAAAGGAAGATGACAGCCAGTTGCTCAGGGGCCTGATAGGAGCCCTCCAAGGGCCTGACTCAGCCCCCGAATTGCATATTTGACACCCCTGGCTTAGAGAGAACACTGTAGGTAGGTGAACATCTGTAACGGGGAGGTCCCTGGTTTTATTAAGAGAATTGGGGTAGTAGTTAGATAAAAACCCTATATTCCAGTTCAAATTTGTGGGAGTGTGGAAACTTTGCTAGATCAGACTGACACAGCTGCTTCTTTCCAGTGACATTACATTTAATTACTGATTTGTGTCCCCTATGAGGATCCAAAGCAGCTTCCTGTATTCCTGGTTCTCCCTTTTAACCAGCCAATAACTCAGTGAGGTAGGTGACTGTCCCAGGGTCACCCAGAACACTTCTAATGGCAACCTGGGTTTCCCAGATCCTCATCTACCACGCTAACCACACCTACTCTCTTTAGAACGAACTACTTACAACTACTTCTAAAAGTCATAGAACAGTGATCTACTTTTCAGGTTTCTCGGATCTCTGAGGCAGCCGAAATGTCCACCACCACAAAATGGTGGACTGGGGGGGGGGCGGTGTTGTATTGTGTCTTTAATGAAGGCAACAGAAAATACTTCTCCACACCATTCACTAACTTTTCAAATTTACAAGTTGCTATGAAGGCTTCTAAAATATGTGCCTTCAAAGATTACAGTTCCTACGGTTATCAATAGAACTGTGGGGAATTCCTGGAGATCTGGGGTAGCACTGGGAAGGCTTGTATTTGTGGAATGGAGTTCAGCAGTGATGTAATTCCACATAATAAAATAATAATCATATGGCACTGTGTATGGTATAGCCAGGAGATCCAAGTTCTGGCAGCCAAGTTCTAACTCTCTTGCAGCAAGCTAGACTTATTTGGGGGGACTGAGAGAGCTCTGAACTGTGACTGACTCCAAGGTCACCTTCATGTGGAGGGCAGACTCTTACCCAGTTCCCCAGATTAGAGTCTGCCACTCAACCACCAGATGTTTATCAAGTAAGCATATAATGTAAATCAATCTTTTTGTTAATGCAAGAATTTCATGTCCACTGTTCTTGGTCTTCTAGGGTGCCTTCTTTTGGTGCTTTGTACTTAATTAACTGCTGGTTTTTACTCTCAAATGGACACCATCTTTCCTCCTTCTTAAAGGCTAAAGTGAAACCCACTCCCAATTTATCAAATCACGTTTGTTGTCCACACAAAGGAGGCAGAAAACAAACCTCAAGCATAGCATTAAACACTTCTCCTCCACTGGGGCTTTCATACACGTCATATTTTAGATGGTCCTAAGAAGGCACTAAATGAGTTACTTTTTGCTTGCTTAGGTGGAGTATGGTACTGTAATACCTTTTCCCCAACAGTCTGGACCGGACATGTAAATTGAAGTCTACAAATATCAAAAAGGACAGATTGTTGTGTTAGTCTTTACATCAAAATTATACAGGAGCCTAGTAAACATCTTGCTGCATAAAGTTGCATCTCATAAACTCCAACTCACAAATGCTATGCTGGAATTTTAGCTTTTAAGGTGGTATTGACTTTGTCAGATTCAACACAGGCACCTCTATCAAACTTGCCCACTGTTATGTATCATTTGGTTGGTCTTAATAAAAGGTATTATGTGAACTGGTGTTTATCAAAGGCCAGGCAAAAGTTAGAACTCAAATTTATAGAAATTTACGAAATCTATCCAAATACTTTCAATGACGCTTGCAGTGTTGAAGTTGTTCCATGCAATACACTCCAGTCTACATGCGGCAATCTCCTTCAAGCCACTGTACAAGAATGAGTTGAGGTTAGAAGTGCTACAAGTAATCATTGATACTGACAAATCTGAGTTCTGGCAGATAATATTGGCATTGTCAGAAATGCTGCAGTGAGCTATAAACCTCTCTAAAAGGGCCTTTGCAAAATAAACTGAAAGTGGTTTTGTTTTTTTACATTTTTATCAGGGGGAAGTATATTTATTACACAATAACACTGGAATCAAGCAGTTTATTCCCAAACCCCACCCAAGACTGAGCGGATTGTGAGGTTTTTTCCTCCCTCTGTTCAGTTCAGAGAACAGCAGCCCAAGGAAAACCTGCTCTGTAACCCACAAAATCTGGTCATCACTCAATCCAGATCCCAAGGTTAGAACTTAAATCATAGGCAAGACCATTACATGCCTCATCTTCTGAAAGCAGACACTGCAATATGACACAGGTGTATAGAGAAGTAATCTTTATTCTTATTCTTTCGCTCTGCTCTGGTTGGCACATGACACAAACCAGCAGTTTAGTCAAATAGACCAAATCCCATGTCTTCATCAGACTCTTCAGATTCTTCTTTCACTTCTTCCTTGGCTGGGGCTGCTGCAGCAGGAGCAGCAGTCTCAGCTGCCACTGGGGCAGCCGCCACAAAAGCTGAAGGATCAGCCAGGAAGGCCTTCACCTATTAAGGGGGCAAAAGGCACCAATTAGTTTCAAACAAAGATGAAGTGGATCCACTTAGTATCCTCCACAGGATCCATCAAAAATGACATTTGTGTCCCTTGTAAGGAAGCCATTTGCTTTCTAAAGATCCAAGTGGAAATGACTTAAGGCAAAACACAGACAGATTGAAAACAAGATCTGAGCCTTGGAAACCTCATACACTCAGGGCTGAACATGTGACATAATCCCATTAACACAATAAAAAGTCACTGGGTGTGGTAACTGCCAAAATGCAGCTTCTTCCAAAATCTTAAGCCACATTCATTTAAGCTTCTAGTCCTTCTGTTTGCAGAGGTGAATATATGAAAGATGTGGACAGTGCCTGAGGCAATCTCAGAAGCCAGAAGTTACTAAACGTGTTTTCCACTAGTTAAGAATAAGGCTTCAGTCCTCTGTATTAAAAGAGTGCCCTGCTCATGAGCAGACAAAAGCAGATTACATATCATAATGCTAACGTGCTGCATTATAATGACCGCTGCTGGTTGAAAGTGTTGTCACAGCTGATTTATGGCAACCCTGTAGGGTTTCCAAGGCAAGAGATCTTCAGAGGTAGTTTGCCATTGCCTGCCTCTGCATCACAATCCTGGTATTCCTTGGAGGTCTCTCATCCATTTACTTGCCAGCGCCAACCCTGCTTAGCTTCCAAGATCTGGCAAGATCAGCTTAGCCTGTGATTATAATTATTAGCTTCCTCCACTGCAAATATTTGGATTACTCTCACAATTTGAAAAAATGGAGTGTTCAAAGCACTTTACAAATACAACAAGTAAGCCTTACAATGCTCCTGTATGATGGGCCACTATAATCCTCACCAAGCAGATAGAGAAGCTTGCTTTAAGTCTACCCAGTTTGTCTGTAGCTCCAATCAATTAACTGAATAGGGGACTTTGTAAATACACACCCCGCACACATTCCACAGGACTCTAAATGCCAGTTCTCACATAGTTCTGGTCATAGGACAGTTTAAAGTTCAACAACCTGCACCCCAGAACCAAGCTTAATCAAATCAGTTAGGAGCTGTGCTATAAGCATTAGAACTACTTCAAAACTTCTATTCAGGCTTTTTACCTTTTCAGCCAATGGGAAAGAGTAATCAGTTTCCACAGCCACAGCCAAGACTCGTTTGTACCCATTGATGATGGAGTGGGGCACAGAAGCAACAGTTGGGTAGCCAATTTGCAGGCAGACACTGGCAACATTACGGACACCCTAAAAGAGGCAAAACGTGTTGAGTCTCAGGATGCAATTCCCAGCTCTACAATGGTAATTGCAACATGGTGGGCCACAATTCACAATACAAATGAAAGAAGGATCTGTTTCCAAAAATGCCACTTGTTATACAACCTCTCTACAGTCAATTGGCCGTCATCGAACCAGCCAGTTTTAACTAGGGGCTATTAGACAAAACTGCAAATTTTGCTCAACTGCTTCTAAAAACTTGCAAATACAAATGTATCTCGCTTATGCTAAATCAAATCATAGTTCCAACTAGCACAGCAACTCTTCTAGGCCCCAGGAAGAGGTCTTTCCCTGCCCCCTACACTCCTGGATCCTTCCAAACTGGAAACTGCTGGAACTGAGCCTGACAGCTCACACAATCAAAGCAAGTTTTTTACCACGGACCCACACAAGCGCCATCAACAGTCCTGTGTTTTGCACCCTACACACCAACATATGCACATGAGAGAAGCATCTCTTACTTCCAGGAAACGCTTGTGTAAGGCCTCCTCAGTGATGTCCAAAACTTCAGGGTTGTAAATGCTGCCATTGTCAAACACCTGCTGGATGACGAGCCCAAAGGAGAAGGGTGAGATGTTCAACATGTTCAGCAGTGTGGCTTCACTGGCACCCACTTTGTCTCCAGTCTTGATCAGCTGCACATCACTCTAAGAAATGACACAAAAGACATGTGATTCCACCACCACAGTACACAGCCCCAACAGTCTGGAAAAAATATTTTAGGAACGCCCCTAAAATAAACAAGCACTGCCCAGCAAATGATTCTAGATAAGCACCAGCTCATTCTACATGTTGTCCAAAACAACAAGAAAGCTGATGCCCAATCGAGAGATGGTATCATCATGGGCCTTACCAGGATTTCAATGGTGCCCCTGGAGATCTTGGTGGTGATGCCCAAAGCTTGGAAGAAGGAGGTCTTCTCAGGACCCAGCCCTGTGTTCTGGGCTGGCACAGTAACATCACAAGGCGCAATAGCACCAGCACGAGCAGCAGCTGGCACCTAAAGAAAAAAAAACAGAAAATCCATTGGTTTTTGTAGTCCTGCAAAAGTTACAGCCATTTCTTTTTAAAATCACTGAGCAAATCAGGACACTGCCCCAATGGCTCAAGCTGCAAGATCCATCCATCACAGACTCTTATAGAGGTGCTCCCACCCTCACAGGATGAACACTCTGACACTCTTTCCTTACAGCTCATTATTAATGGCACTTTAAATTACAGCTGATTTGTCCTTTACCTTATTGGCCAACAACATGTCCCGGATTTCCGTCAGATCCTCCTTTGTGAACACAAACCCCACGTTGCCACGAATATGAGGAAGAAGCCTAAAAAAGCAGGAAAGATGGTATTTGCATAGTCAACACACTGCATCATCCCACCTAGAATAATTGTCAAAAGGTAAACCAGTACTAGCCCTGCACAACAGATTAAAGAACGAGTATCAGGCTAGTCTACAACATCCTTGTGAGTTTATTGAAGGCAAGATTCAAACTCAGAATTATACCAGCTGATAGAATGACTAGGTATAAAATATTTGGTCTCAGCAAGTCAGCAGGAGACCCTGTCATCTTTCTCAGTCCTCCCACCAGTCAGAAAGTGAGCTGGCCAACTAGGATATGCTATTCAACATCAGAGACCCTTTTTCACCAAAAGACCAGAACTGCTCACTTCTCCAGAGCAGGATTGTTTTCCAGGTGTCCTCGGATAGCCTTGCGCATCATGGTGTTCTTCCCCATCAGGACGACAGCCTTCCCACGCAAAGACATACGGATTTGTTGCATTTGTTTGGAACCAACGTTGTCTGCTCCCACGATGAAACATTTTGGATAATCATCCAAGAGTTGCTACAGAAGCAAACGACAACAAAAAAGCCATGAAGAATTTCAGACTTGAGACCAGCACTTTGTGGTCTGGTAAAGAAGGTGCATTTTTTTCATGACAACTGTCACCACTAGGGGTTCTTACATGAAACTTAAGGCTTCAAACTTGATCCACTATCAGCACTCTATAAGTGTCTTAAAATGAAGTCACTCCTTCAACAGCAGGTAACTACAAAGGAAAAAATATTTCCTACACATCCAATGCATGCTTCTGAAGCATTCAAATCAACTTCTGAAAGTGACATCTCAAAGTCAGAAGTTGGTACTTGTGCAGTTTTTTTCCCACAGGCCTATTTCTTAAAGTTCAACCGATACTGAGAATTATTCTATCACATCACGAAATAAGTACTACCACCTGAACAGTCTATCGTGCGCTGTAAGAGCTCAGTATGCTATCAGTAATGGGCTTCCATTGTTAACGCTGTCTAACTTTGAGACAAAAACACACTCTACACATGCTCAAGAAACCTTCACTTAACGCTATGGACCACATTGCATAAAGCCGTTCCTTCGGAGCACTCCGCAAGTATTTGCAAACCCCCACTATTAATACCCTCAGCCTGACTACTGGCTCTGGTTATAAGAAAGCACTCTATGCGTGCTCAGAAGAACCCTGTCCCTTCCCGCCTCCAATGACGCCCCTCGCGGAGAACTCACGATAATCTTAAGGAAGTAGTTGGACTTCCACGTGGCTCGGTCTTCCCTGGGCATCGCGGTGACCCAAGGATCGCGCAGCGGCGGCGGTTTAAAGACAAGGGATGTTACCTGGATAAGGGAGAGGAAGATGAGTCAGCACCATTGACCTGAGCTGCAGCCACGGCCGCCCCACCATCGGCCTTGCCTAACCCAATTTCTCCTAGGCCGCAGCCTAAAGGCCCAACGGGCCTCCTACACTCACCTCACTCACGAGGCCTCCGTGGAACAAAAGGGCGAACGCCGCCACCTCCCTCCTTTATATACTCGGCGCGCCGCAACCAATCAGCAACAAGCACAAACTTCCTTTCCGCCTCGCAGTTAATTGGGCGAGCGGAGATGGCCAATAAAAGGGGAGGGAAAGAGAAGGCGACTGTTGTATGTGATTGGCTTTGGAAACTATCCTTCCAACAGGAGCTCCACCTCTTAAAAGTAGAAGCCAGAAACACCGACATAGCGTCTTGCAGGCGCGCCCTGCTGGTGGGCGTACTTAAACGCTCGCTGAGTTGTGGAAAACTTTTCAAAACTGCAGTCTTGTGAAGTTCCGTAGGAGTTAGCGATTAAGTGGGACTTGCTTTTCAACAAACATGGAAAGGGTTAGGCGGCTAGTGCAGCAGCTTTGCTATTAATATGCATACTGCAACGTTATTATTAAATATAATACCGTTTTCGCACACAACTTACCTCGCAGTCACAATCCTGTTCCCTCTGCAGCATCCAGCCGGATTTCCCACCATCTGTGCCGGAGTTACAGTTAGTGCCGCGGCTTTTGCATAGCAAACGTAAACCGCTAAAACCCAATAAATAATGCACTTAGAAAAAAACTTTCAGCGAATGTTCCAATTTGATTTTGCCAGTCACACAGTAAAACCCAGTTGGAATGTGGTTTGAAAAGTGCATTATTTAGTGTCTTAAACCTTCAAGGGCTACAAGCTTCCTGCATATTTTTACATTTATATTGTTTTGTGTATGTATTTAAATTAGCAGACTGAGTGGAAGTCACTATCAAATCTTAAATTGTTTCCCAGTACCTCATTTAAGTCTCAAATCAGCAGACTTCTTTAAAACAAGTGACTGATCCCTCAAATAAGCTGTGAAACACCCTGTATCCTACATCCCCATGATCTGCTGACTGCCCCCTGCAAAACACAATTATAACTAGTCCAAAATTTTATTTGGCAACTCATTTTAATATGCGATGCCTCCTGCAAAACCCTGGTTCCTTATTCATGGGTGCAAGGGTGGCTGGGAATACCCTTATTTTAAAACAATACTTTGGATCAGACAGAATGGAGGATTATTTCATAGAGGACAGAAACTCTTCTGTGAGGGTGTCTCAATTGGCATGGCTAGAATGACTGGGGTTCAAAACTAGTAATCCTTATTCATAGGTATACCGGCAAGGAAAATGCTGAATCTTAAGTGAGAATGAAGCTGCAGTCGGTTCTGTTTCTACTGCAAATAATGTAAAAAAAAAATCATTCTCTTTTGCTTCCATTGTACAAGAGGAGCAGGGGAGCTATGAATCTGAGTGGCAAGGCCAACAAGACAGAGAGCACCTTCCCCTTGTAGGTTGCCTCAGTTCTCTAATGGACCCAGTTCCTCCCTTTGGCTCTTATGGTTTTCTGCCCATCAACACTGCTACCGAGCACTTTTTTGGTAGAAAAAAAAAACAGCAGAAGCTTCCCCATGCCTTTCCAGTGCTGAAGCCATTGGAAAGGTGTTTAAAGAAGCCTCCCCACGCCTTCCTCAGCATGCCAGCTGGAGCCTTGGTCAGCCGAGACGGAGCTCTGCTCCTGCGTGCTCCTGCCCAAAAAAAGCCCTGCTGCAAAGAGCAGAGGGCCATCCCAAGAGAGAGAACTTATCATTACCTCTTGCCCAAAGCTTCATTTTTGTGCAAGTCACACATTTAATTTCACTTTATTTCCAGTCCACCTTTCTCTTCACCCAGCTGCAACTACCCCAGGCCTTCACACATGCAGTTCCAACCTTCCCCAACTTGCAGCTGTGCAGGAAGAAACAAAAAAGCTATCTCCTTGGAGTGCTGAGCTTCCAAGGAGTGTGAAAGAATTGTTGCTCTGCTCTCTTCACGACAGAGAAGACAGGACCTATCAGCTCCTGTTGTAGGGACCGCTATACCAACTGGGATGAAAAAGTACCTGGAGAATGTAGGACTGGGCAGTGGTCTTGTGCTTTGCTTTTTCACTACAAGGTACTCCTTTCTCCCAAAAGGAAAAGAGAGATAAGATCAGTACTGTCCACCAAGGGAAGGGGGAACACCCAGCTTTGCTAATCCCTGATTCCAGCACTGAATATGAACCTTACCTCTAGCATATTGTAAAACCTTCACAGACCAGCAAGGCTAAGATCTGAACTATGAGCATGTAGCCAATTAGCACAATTTTTTCGTCTGAACTTACAAAGTAGGTTTTATTTGATGTTAAATGTTTATTAAATTTACATCCTGCCCTTCCCAAAGTAAGATGAGGAGCAAGCTCCAGTTCCCAAAATAGTTTGTTCTCATTGATCCATGTGTTTACAACCTACAGTGTGATTAGGTTTCTAGCAGATTACTTAAATTCAACCCATTACCCTGGGAGGATAACCAATAATCTACATATACTTGGTAAGGACACTGAAAATTATGGCAAAATTTTATTAGCATCATCACAGGAATTTTAAAAGGGGGAAAAGGCAGAATTAGAAGTTTACAAAGTAGAGGGGGAGGAGAGAAAATATGTCAACCCACAGAAGAACCTCCCCCACTTGCCCTTCCCAGAACGGTTGTAGATTGAGACTCCTTTCATTCTTATATTGTACAAGAGTTAAATAGAGAACAAAGGCATACAGAGGCAACAGTTTACAGAGTGCAGAAAAGATTTTTCTTCAGAGAAAACCATGGCACATCTTCCTCTGATACTCAGCTGCCACTCTGTGAGGCTCCAATACTATAGATAAAATGTCCCAGACTTCCAAAAGATGTAAATTCACACAAATTCACACAAACCTCTACAGCCTGATCAATCCAATGTTGGCCCTAGGCTGAAGCCAGAACATGTAACTTATATGGTGAACCCAATGTGGATCTGCAAAGTGAATTCATGGGACAAATTCATTCTTCCAGTTTCCCGGGAAAACTTGCCTTTTTTGATTGGCTGGTCCTTGTGACAATCACAAAGCCACACCCCCTGTTCCCCAGAGCAACACTTTATGTTTTTTGTTTTTAATAAGCAATAAGTGGATCACTAAGCCAGGGAACTGGGAAAGAAAAGACTGAAATCTTGCCTGAAGTTTGATGAGGAGGGAAGGAAAAATGTGCTGGCACCTGATCCAAGTAAGTTTGTCAGCAGACATGATGGGGAAGGAGAAAGCAGAGCTTACCCTGCAGCAGAAAAGTATGATCAACTCTTGGGAGAAGATGGGAGTAGATCTTACCCCTATACTGAGCAATTTTTTTTAATTAAAATACCTTTACCCCACGGTTTACCCAGGACTTTTTCCCCAGCAGGAATGCAATTCTGGCTGGTTTGGCATAAGGGGACATGGCTTAATATAAAAATGAGTTCATGTTGGACTTTTTCTACAAAAAAAAAGCCCTGTGTGAAACAATGGTGACATCAGGGATGTGTGGCCTAATATACAATGAGTTCCTGCTGGGCTTTTTCTACAAAAAAAAGCCCTGCCTGTACCCCACCCCTGACCAATAGCCCAGGCCAGCTCGATCCTGTCAGATCTTGGAACCTAAACAGGGACAAACTCCAAGGAATACCAGGGGTATGACGCAGAGGCAGGCAATGACAAAGCCACCTCTGAAATGTCTCTTGCCTAAAAACAAAGTCTAGCTCACCACGTAGTGGTACATAATGCTAAAAGAGCTAGAACTTCTGGCTGCCAAACAATCTTAGGATCTCCTAGTTATATTACACACAATGCCATATGGTAATTATTACCCCCATCTTTTCTTTTGGTTCATGTCTGAAGCCTTCTCCCAATCTAAGGAGATTTCTTGCAAATTAAGCGGCTCTTCCCCTGGAGAAAGAGTCACTTAAAGTGAAAGAAGGCTTCTTAGGCTGGAGGCAGGGTACTTGGAGGATGGATGAATGCACTCAGATATGTCTGCCTTCACCCTTCATTCCAAACTTCATTGGACCAACCCAATGGACTGTTCTCAAAACTGCTTAAGATCTGGCAGTATTTTTGCAAGCCACTATGTTGCTTCATTCCCCATTCTATTTGGTAATGCAACTGGCTACAGAAAACGTACACGAGCTGGTTAAAAAGCAGCCACATACAAAATTTAGTGACTCATTCTTCCTTGTTATAGATACAAACTCCTCCTCCTCCTCCATTTGGTTCTCAGTTTGCAAAACTTAAGCCTGCCTAACTGTGCCCCACAATCAGAGGTGAAGGGAGCACCCTCGGTTTAGATACCTGCCATCTGAAGACAGAGAGCCCTCAGATACTAACACACAGGGGTTGAATTCTAGCAGGAGTTCCTTTGCATATTAGGCCACACACCCCTGATGTAGCCAATCCTCCAAAAGCTTACCAAAAAGAGCCTTATAAGCTCTTGGAGGATTGGCTACATCAGGGGTGTGTGGCCTAAAATGCGAAGGAGCTCCTGCTAGAATTCCACCCCTGCTAACACATGAATGGCCAGGTGGCGGGAAGCTCCAGTGGCACAGGAAAAGGGTACTTATACCACGCCTGGACTAGAACAGAAGGGCATCCAGGGTTGAATGTAGCATAGAACCAGGCTGGTACACCTGTTACTCTCTCCATTTCTACTTGCTTCTTTGCGTGCTCAGTAGCAACAAAAGTACACCAAGGCACCAATGCGGATGCATGCATATACACGCATACATACTTCAATGCACACTAGAGTTGCAGTCTCTTAGACTTTGGACATGAGATATGGTACATTTGTCCAAAAAAGGCTAGCTACCGCCACCACAGTAGCATTATATGGCATGTTGATATGCAGGGCCTAACATTAGCCACTGACAGAGATGATAAAACTTGACCCCAGATGGGTTAGCTTGGAGCTCTTTCTCCCTAGTGAAGGAAGTTCAGACTCGCCTAAAATTCCAGATCTCTAGCTTTGAGAGAAAGGCGAGTAATTCCAAATACAGCAGTTTACAGGTCATTTTTTTTTTAAAGTCATTTCCAGTTGAGCGCTGATCAATACAAAAGCTACTTACTAAGCAAACAACAAAAAAACCAAACCAATCCATCTCTCTTTCACACATGCACACAAATACACAAACACACACACTGCTTGCATTCTCTTCTCCCACCCCCAACCCCCCGGTTTCTTTCTTTCTTTTCTTTTTTTTTTACAAAAGACAAGTTATTTTAATAGTTGTGTTTAACAAAAGCACTGAGGCTATAAGATGCAGGAACCAACACACCTGGGGCCCTGCCCAGAACAATCAGATATGAAAGTCATCAGTTGAAAATTATTTTTTTAAAAAACCTAAATTTCATTTCAAGATATTTAAAAGTTCTGCTATTAATTCAATACTCAGTGTAGAAATCAACATTCCCCCCTCAGATCCAGCCCACCCACCCCCAAACACACAGTATTCGGTTTAATAGCAAAAAGTCAGTCATCTCTCACACAAACCACTGCAGAGAGGGAGAACTGAAGGATTCATTAAACTAGTAAGTCAACAGATGAAAGGATTATTGCTCAGAAGTTCTCCTCGAAAGGGCACATTAAACAAGAGCAAGAGAGTGACTTGTTTAATAAGGACAGAGAAAGGACAAAAGCTAATGCTAATATAGCTTAAGTTTCTCTTGCCTTCTGGAGGAAATCAGAAAATGGGTTGCATCCTGGCATGAAAACTTCACTCTCCAGGAGGGCTGGGATGACCTGCTTATCTGGATTTTCTCATACAATAATTGTATTATTGTTTTATGCCCACTCAAAGCACCTGGAATTGGAGAATGATTGGGAATGGGTGGTAGCAATAGTGGAGAATTTAGCATCCCAGGAAAAGAGCGATGTCCCCATTTCAGGAAGGTGAACACACAGAATCAGTACTTCCTGTGCATAACATATGGGGGCAAAATGCCTGGTATCCCTCCTGACACTTCCAACTCAGAGGCAAAGGCTGGAAAGCACTGTTCCCTCTAAGCTGGGCACATGAGCAGCCACTCATTAACTCAGGAAGCCCTGCTCAGCAACAATCTGGAGTCATGCAGGGTCATGAGAACCAGTTTGGTGTAGTGGTTAAGTGCGCGGACTCTTATCTGGGAGGACCGGGTTTGATTCCTCTCTCCTCCACTTACACCTGCTGGAATGGCCTTGGGTCAGCCATAGCCTTCACAGGAGCTGTCCTTAAAAGGGCAGCTGCTGTAAAAGCTCTCTCAGCCCCACCTACCTCACAGGGTGTTTGTTGTGGCGGGGGGGGGGAGGTAGATTGTGACCGCTCTGAGAGTCTGAGATTCAGAGTATAGGGCAGGATATAAATCCAATATCTTCTTCTTGCACTGCCCATTTTAAGATTACAACAGTTATATTCTGCTCAGGATGTGAACCACTCCACTCAGTAGGGGGGAAATTAGAAGGAACATTGGCGGAAAGAGAGCTGAATGCATGTCTGTGCCACTGAAATCACCACCCAGAATCTTGCACAGATCAGCACCTACAAATATAGCTCTCGTAGTACCTCCCTGGAAAATGGGATCTCTACTCTCCTGTTCTCCCATGTGTTCTTGGGAGAGAAAAATTCACACCTCCTGTCTCCAAGCTGAATCCATTTTGCACAGTCTGAATCCTCACTATCAAGAACACACAATGCAACCAGCCCAGGCTTGTCTTTCAAAACCCTCCCACATGAATCCCCTTGGCTTGGCTCAGCTGTCAGTCTGCGCCATTAGCAGCAGCCCTCAGCATTCCCCTGCTAAAAATACACCTTTGAACTGAATGGACCATTGGACATCTCTCTCTGGATTCCTCCTCTTTCCAAAGCAGCAGGTAAGCATCCCTGTCCCATTTCATTCTACCCTTCACATACACACACACCACACACACACACATATCCTTCTCCTCTTCCAGCCCACCTAGGCCACTGGTGGCTGAATTGTGGCCATGTTCAAAGAGCTGGGTTCTTCCTGACAGAATAGCAAAACAACGCTGACTCCAGCCTTTAACAGAAGAGTTTCAGGAAGCAGTTCTGGCAGTAGGGCTTGTCATTCTGCTCCTTGAAGGTTCCTTTGTTGAGCTGCTTGAGACAGAAGGCACAGACGAAGTGTTCCGGATGAAATTTCTTGGCCATCGCAGTAATGCAACGCCCTGTGATGGGCTTCTGGCAGCCGGAGCACAGCGAGCCACGGCGCTCGTGGTAATGCACCTCACAGTAAGGCTGCCCATCATGTTCAAAGAAGCTGCCATTGACAAAGGGAGTGAAACATTCCTATGAGGGAGGAGAAGGGCATCATCAGCAAATTAAGGGAAAAGAAAAAAGCACAGCGTTAGTTGCAAAGAGAGGCTCCATTCTAGGGAACATCAAGAGCAATTCTTACTCCACTCTAAAGAAGACAGAGGAGGTAAGCAGCCATTACTGCATCAGCCGTTTCCCAGTGTTTTTTTTTTAATAGAGGCAACCAGTTTGTTCCAGCAGCTTTAAAAATCTGTAAGGCCAAACTAATACCACAGTTATTGTATGGTATTCCAACTTGGATTAATGCCTTTGAGTCCAATATCAAAAGAGTTCAGTCCAAATTTGTTAGGAAAATCATGGGCTTACCATTCTGCGTCTCATTTGCCACTCTTTGTCTAGAAACAGGCCTCAGTATGTTAGAAACTAGAGCATGGCTTATGTCAATCAAATATTGGCTACATGTGCACTATTCCACTAACTGTGGGAGTTATTTATATCAAATGCCTCGTCCAAATGGATTTCCTGCTCAGAGATGAAAATAATCACCTTAGGTTTGTCTATGGATTCTCTTTATATGCTTCCTCTTACAAACGCATATTATTTAATTAAACGCAGATATTGAATTATAAAAACTAATGAGTGCTGCAAATAAATCTTGCTGCCCTCTGAATTTTGGAATTTCCCCAACTATTGGTTATTTGCCTTCTTATTAAACAACTCTCCATGTTCCAAAATTGTGTAGAGCATTTACCCTTGCCAGATGCAATACAATTCCATCAGCAGTTATCTATGGTAGATATACAAAAATCCCACTTTTATTAAGACTTTGTATATGTAATTTAAAACAATGAGAGCTTTCACAGTTCTGCAGGGCCTGTAAAATGGCACTCTTCCGCCATGCCTTCCCGTAATGGTAACTCCTATAGCAACAAATTAGGCCCATAAATCTAAACATTACTCTGGATTTATCTTACCATGCTATGGCAACCTGGGGTCCTCTTTGGAACATCTAATACTGACCATCCAGTTATATTGTTTCCATTGAAATGTTAACTGTTTGTATGAACTACTGCACTAGCACCTATTGATACTGATGTTTTAATAATTGTTTTTATGTTTTATTGCTGTTTTATCTTGTTTGGTTATTGTTTGACCCCAACCTGTAAGCCGCCCTCAGCCTGCCTTCGGTGGGCAGGGCAGGATATTAAATAAATAAATAAATAAATAAAATGATTATTGCAGAATACTACAATCCTATTCCATTATAGGGACATCCTCTTGGAGCGTTCTAATCTGATACAGATTAGAATGCCCTTCTGAACATCATTGTTTTGCACATTCTTCAGAATGACAGAAGTAATTTTGAAGCAAAGAAAGCTAATATTATTCATTTGAAAGTTTTCCGAGACATGTTAAATTTCTGCAATCTTTGGGGTGTTTCAGAAGCTAATCGTATTTCTTTTATACGGACAATGGTTAATATGGGGATGTAGCCATCCTTCTGCCCCACTTTCTCCTCTATAATACCAATGGCAGCCTTGGGGATAAGCAATTTCAAAGGAAGGAAAGGAAGGGGAAAATCTGAGGTGCACTTACCCGGCAGACAAAACACTCAGGGTGCCAAAGGGTATTCAAGGCGGAGATGTAATTTTCCAGGATGGCCCGGGCACAACCTCCACATTTTGGGGCAAACATGTCAAAGTAATCCTTGCGACAGTAGGCCTTACCATCTTTCTCATGAAAGCCTGCCATGGGAGGAAGAGACAAAACAAAAAAGTCAGCTCGAGCTTGACCTTTGTACTTTAGCCTATAATCTTGCAAATTTATAAACTATTTTTCTGAAGGTCAAATTGGTATACAGAAAATACAACAAATTAAGATAAAAAATTAAAAGAACCAATGCAAGCCCCCCACACACACACACATACACAAAATTACTATTGTAACAAACAGAAAATGCCCAGTTGAAATACTAGGCTGCAAGGTGGAAGGTCTGAAAAAATAAGAACATGATTGCTTAGTATGAAAAATTCCACAAAGATATTGCTCAATGACCCATCTTGAACACTGTTGGTGCAGTGCTGGATTTGAGAAAAGAAAAACAGAGAGGGGAAAGAAACATAACCCAAAAACTGGAATCAAGAACCTAAAGGTTAATATACAATAAGGGCCAAAAATTAAAAGCAGAATTTAAAATAACAGCCCAAAATACGTGTATTTATTACTGAAAGTTAAAAGCATTTAGAGGCCCATCATTAGAATCCTGTGCTGCATTTGGTCTGAGCTTACATTGATTTAACATCCTAAAAGGGTAGGAACTGGTGTAAATCTTCTCAAAAACCTTTAACAAAGGGTCACAAAGGAGAAAGTGCTTCTTGGAGATTCTCCCCTCGAAGCTACATATTGCATTATTCAAGAGGAAAAAATGGGAGGTAAGCTGCAGCACATTCGTTGACATTAAACAGGTCATTTCTCTTTGGGGGAGGCTCAGAGAATGCATTCCATCGTCACAAGGTTTAATCAATAGTCAGATTTAGATTAGAAACACTAGCTGGTGATTCCTGAAGAGGTCTTGCTGATTTTGTGCCATTTGGATTGTTCAAAGTGATTCAGATACTGTGGCATGATCCCTATTTCTACTATTTGTTATACTGAATACTTTTAATACAGACAAGGGTGAACTGAAGCGTTGGCTTGTCATGCCAAATTGCTGTGAGAAGGACTAAAACTTGGATTTCCAACTTCTTACATCACAGCAATCCATTTGATGTATATTTCAAATATCAGCAGTTCCCTATTCTTGGAAACATCAAGCATGCATATGAAGCTGCTCTGTACTGAGCAATACCTACTCAGGTCAGTACCGCTTACTTTGAAGGGCAGCTGCTCAGGTCTTCCCCAGCATCTACTACCTAAGAACCTTCAGCTGGAGATGCCTGGGAGTGAACCTGGGGAGCTCAGCACGAAAAGCACGTGCTTCAGCACTGAGCCAGAGCTCCTTCATTCACAGCATTTTTGAATGGAGAGTAAGTTTTGAGCTAGGGTTTGGGTGAGCAGTCAGATCTTTGACTCCAACTGATTGTGACTGCAGCGGAGTTGCAGATTTTGGCAGTTAGCAAAATTGTCTTTGGGCTTATGAAAGTTTAATTTCAGATATGCTGTGCTTTTTTGTGTTAAGTGCCATCAAACTGCTTCCGACTTATAGTGATCTTATGAATAAATAACCTCCAAAACCTATTGTTAACAGCCATTCACAGGCCTTGCAAATTGCAGACTGTGGCTTCTTTTTGGTTTTTTTTCTAAATATGTGTGTGCGTGTGTGCACCTGGAAGTCACGGTAACCTCTGGTGACTGTCCCTACTGGGGGCCTGCAGGAATTGCAGTGTGGTGGTTGAATAAAGCCTGCCCCTGTCTTCCCGAGTCGACTGCTGGTATTTCAAGGTCTTCCATCCAAGTATTTGCCAGAGTTGACCCTGCTTAAC
The DNA here is from genome assembly GCF_032191835.1 of Heteronotia binoei. Classification (NCBI taxonomy): domain Eukaryota; kingdom Metazoa; phylum Chordata; class Lepidosauria; order Squamata; family Gekkonidae; genus Heteronotia; species Heteronotia binoei. Next base: position 187,784 of record NW_026800101.1, read on the forward strand.
TTCTGAGATCTGACGAGATCAGGCTTGCCCAGGCTATCCGGGTCTGCGCTGACTGTGGGTTCTTTTATTGAGTCAATCCATCTCATTATTGAGTCCCTCTTTTCCCACTGCCTTCAGCTTTATTGTCTAGCACTGCCTAGCATTGTCTTTTCCAGTGGCTCATTTTCTCATAATGTGATCAAAGTATGACGGTCTCAATTTGGTCATTTTAGCTTCTAGGGAGAGTTCAGGCTTGGTTTGATCTAGAACCCACTAACAAACTGATCTCTCTGTGACTCATTTTTTTCACACAGCACCTCTGATTCCTGAAAACAGCACTAAACAACCATATGCAATCATACTGCCCTAAGATGATTTGCTCTACACAGTTTTTTTGTGATGACATTAAGAATTATTGCAGCATAATGGCTAGGAGAGATGGTGCTATGGATTAGAAAGTCCCCAGTTCAAATCTTACTTCTGCCACTGAACATAATAGGTAGACTTAGGAAAGCCACTCTTTCTTTTAGAATCCCCATCCACACTATGGGCATAATAATGACTGCAATACTCACAAGGTGTTATAAAATTTACAAGGTAACCTTGGGGACCCTAAACTAGGTGGAAAGGCAGCATACAAATGCTTTAAATTAAAATACATATATATTCTTTATTTTTAGTTGTGTGTGTACATGTACGGGATATTTTTTGAATTCTTGTCTACATGTATGCGAAGTTCTCTGAACCCCCAACAGCATTATGTAACTACTAGATGTTTCTATTATTAAGGTTACCCAAATGGGCTATGGACTAGAATGGTCCAAGCTAGCATATTGTCAGATTCAGAAACTAACCAGGCCCCGGTTAGCAACTGGATGAGAGACCACTAGGGAAATCCAAAGTCATTGCACAAAAGCAGACAATGGTCAACCACCTCTGAGACTTTTTTGCCTTGGAAACCCCCATGAGGAGTCACCATGACGACTGCGATTTGAAAGCACTTTATGTACAAAAAAGGGACACAACATTAAGTTTTTTGCATTGCAAAAAAGTGGCCACAGTTTCAGCACCAGCCACTGTATTTTAGTATCTTTTCATTATTCCTGAAATGCAATACTTGGAGGTGGTTTCAAAAGATAGCTGTGTCGGTCTGAAGAAGAAGAGCTAGATTCGAAGTCTGAATAGGCTGTGTTGGTCTGAAGAAGAAGAGCCACCTTACACACCAACAAAAGTTTCAGGGTATCTGTTGGAGGCAACTTTGACTCTCTAAAGTTCATACTCCAAAAACCTTGTTGGTTTCTAAGATGCTACTAGACTTGAACCTGGCAGTTCTGCTTGGAGGCAATTTAACACATTTGGTTTGCATGATTTGTCAGTCAGCCTCAACAAACATACCTTCAGGGCCAAAGAATGCTCCACACTGTGCACAGAAGAAGTGTTCTGGGTGCCATGTCCGATCCAGTGCTGTCACCACTTTCTGATAGGGAGAAACCATAAGCGTTACGCATGTGGCCAAAATTAAAATGACATAGCAGTCAAGGTGGTGAACTAGGATCTGAGAGACCTAGGTTCAAATCCCAACTCTGGATGACCACTAGGCCAGTTCCCTCCACTCAGTCTAAACAACCCTGTGAAGGAAGTGTGGGGATAAAATGGAGGAAGGGAGAATGATGTACACTGCTCTGAGCTCCTGGTTGCAAGGGAAGCCAGACAAAAGCATACTAACTTTAATAAATAAATCAGACCTGGGGAGTATGGGGGAATACAAGAAGTAACCAGAGCAGGAATGCATTTCAACCTGGGGAGCTGAATTCATCTGTGAGACTGACCTGCTAGCCATTTATGGCCCCCCATCTGCAGATAAGTAAATTCACACATGGAGGCTAAACAGAGGTTTCTGCAAACTCAAAGGACCCCCTAGGTGTGCTGAAAATTCTGAAATCAATATATAAGGGGTTATGATAGACCTTTAAAGGATGCACTAGCCTGTAAATGGTGGACACCTGCATTGCTGATAAGGATAGTACTTACTATGGCGTTCCTACTATTATGCGTGCTAATGAGAGAAAGCTAGGGTGAGTGATTCAGACAGTGAGACATAAATAATTTTCATATTTTTCAAGTTATGAGTATTTGTAGTATGCCCTATCTGCATGTTATGTGGTTACTGTTTTGTAGAATTCATTTGGCACTAGTGGACCTGGAAAACCTGTACAATACTCATAAGAATGGTCCCTAGAAGAAGGATTTGAGATCCGAAACGGCTTGCAAAGCGGACTGGTTCTCTGTTGGACCATCTATTTTTTATACTGGACTGAATGTAATTGAGTGGCTTTCAGTCACATAAGGGCAGTAGGAGCACTGAGTAACTTCTGAGGTTTTAACTTGGTGATACGTACTGATAATATTCATTTTGTATTTGATACTTATCATTCACAACAAGTTAAAATTGCATTTTACATGGAGAGTTCTTTCTTTTTGTTGTGGCTTAGTCTCTCCTCCGTGGTCCCGTTTACATTGTGACGGCATTGGGCCCTGCAGCAGAGGAGGATGCCAGCAGCTGCCTATCAACCACAATGAAAAAATGCCGGCAGCAAAGCTGGGCCAGCCTCAGCACAGAGGGATGTTGACTGCTGCTCTGGCCCAGATGCAGCAGTGGTTGCTGGCAGTCTGTGCAGACCTAGTGGGAGCAGAGAAGGACGTTGGCCACCACTGTGGACCAGGGTGCAGAGGGTGCTGCCAGATGCTGTGGGCCCAGGCACAGCAGCAAACAATGCTGGCAACCACTGAGCGGTGGTGGAGCCTCACCAGCTTCAGTGATGGGGAGCATATGGGATTCCCCCCCACAAGACTCCCACTCCCCCCACTGAGCCATAAGGTGTGGGGAATTGGCACTAATGGGGGTGAGGGATTTCTCCCACACACAAGTATCACGGGTCCCCACCTGTGAAATTCTAGAATTTTCCAATCCTCAGCCTTCTTGGAAGATGTCTTACAAAAGAGCATTTCCACTGCCTACTCAAACAACATGAGCACATGAAGTTCCTTCATGCTGAATCAGATTAGTGGTTGGTCAAGGTCAGTGTTGTCTGCTCAGACTGGCAGCTGCTCTCCAGGCAGAGGTCTTTCACATCACCTAGTCCTTTTAACTGGAGATTGATCCTGTGACCTTCTGCATGCAAAGCAGATGCTCTACCACTCTAACTTCTATACCACACTGTCCAACTCCTCAGTAGTTTACAGCAAGATAAGGGACAGGGGACAAACAATATTGAGACATTGAAGAGATTAATCGCCTTATAGTCCTGTGACCTCACAACCATCACAGCCTAGAAATGTTTTTTAAAAGTGAACTGAGAAAGTGGTAGGCAGAGACATCACAGGTTAAGACCCAGACAGAGAACTGAAGACAAATGGAATGCTAAACAGCGAGTAAAACTTAAAGAACGCCATTGGAAATAACAGTTCCTCTGCCCCAACCATTGATTGCATTCTTGTTGTGATGAGGCATTTGAAGCCTACAAAGGTGACCACAAGGACAGAACCAAGAATGGACAGATTATTATAAAGCAATTAGACTGTGATCTTGGCTAAATACCCTGAAGGGTGTAAACTTGACATGTCTTTGGCATAAGGCCAAAGGAATTCTAAACCTACCACCTGAAATAATCCTGATATATAAGCTCAGAATTTTCCCACCTGTTTCATTTCTGCAGGTGGGGCCTGTGGCTCAGTGGCAGAGTATCTGCTCTGAATGCAGAAGGTCCCAGGTTTGAGCTCCAGCATCTCCACTTAACAGATCATGTAGCAGATGATATGAGAAACCTCTGATTAAGACTCCAGATAGCTAATGCTAGCCTTGACAGATCAATGGTCTGACTTACTATAAAATGTTTTGTTAAGTCCTCAAAGACTGAATTCTTTAAAAAACAAAACCCTGCTTTTAAATATTTGTATAAGGCATCTGGTATCAAAAGCCTCTCGTATTCTAAAATACCCAAGGAACCAGCTTTTCCCCATATGAGCCTGTGACACAAATTATGACATGCAGACAAGCAAGCCCCAACTGGAGGCTGCCCCATTCTAAAAAGTGAGTACTGCAGTGCCACAGGCTTGGGCCATCTTCATGAACCAGCTCAGAATGCTTCATCCCTCCAAGCCTTTTTGCAAGGTAGGCAAAGTCTGGCAAAATATTTGCTTCATGTCACTGTTATGATTTGGAGGTACTAGATTTAATTGTATCAGTTCATACTGTCACTTATTATAGCAATATGGCAGGGGTGGCCAACGGTAGCTCTCCAGATGTTTTTTGCCTACAACTCCCATCAGCCGCAGCCAGGATGGCCAATAGCTGGGGCTGATGGGAGTTGTAGGCAAAAAACATCTGGAGAGCTACCGTTGGCCACCCCTGCAATATGGTATTGAATTCTTTCTACTGTTCTGAGTTTCGGAAGAACAGCATAGGTGCTTTGAGACACACAGATCAAGACTGGAACTGACAAAAATGAAGGCTGTGAGTGACTCTATAAGCATGCATGATGCCAAGCTAGACTACAACCTATAAGGAGATGAGGGGTCTCCTTGACTATTGTGCAGCAGTTTTCAGAGGGTAGTCATGTTGGTCTACAGTAGAACAGCTACATTCAAGTGCAGTAGCACCTCAGAGAAAGATTTTCAGGGTATCAGATACTACGCAGCAGATTCTGTGCGATAGCCAGGATACAGTTAATCCTAATTTAAAGGTTACTGGTTACTGGTTGAACCAGCAAAAAAGAAAAAATATATACTAATTAAAGTATGTGCTATTGAAGATAATGTGACTGCAGCTTCTCTATTACATAATATGGAAGAGTCCATCAAAACAGGCAAAAATTAGCACAGATTTGCTCAAATTAGCATAAAGATCTGGCTGACTTCTTGGTCCATACCTCTAGACCCTCACCAGCTACACCTCTACATTGTCTCCAAACACCACAGGTAAGTAAATGCAAGAATGTCTACCTATTAAAAACTGGTGTAGCTTGGTGGTTGAGAGCATACAAGGTTGAAGTCATGAACTCAAGGAAAGCCCTCTCAGCCTCTGCTTTCACTTGTAACAGGGCCTAACTTCCAAGGTGGTTGTACAAATTAGCTAAAACTGCTCAGATCCAGAATATTTCCGATATCTTTTTACCCATCCATTAATTTCCTCAGCTGAGGCCCTGCTCCAGCTTCCTCCTTTTTTAGACAACAAGAAGCAGGGCCTTTTAGTGGTGGTGCCCCAAACTTGGAATACCCTCCCCCCAGCACTAAACCTGATTTTTTTTTCTGACCTCAGAAGGCCTTTTTTGTTCCGTCATGCTTTTATATTAGCTTTTCTATGTCGTTCTTGCCACTTAAAATTGCTGTGATTATATGAACTGTTTTAGAATACTTTTATATTGTTCTTTATAAGAGATGGATTTTCAGGGTATCAGAGATGGATTTTTCATTGTGGCACTTCCTCCTGCCTGGCACTGTGTACAATCAGTTCTGTTTGCCTGAGTCTTTTTAATGTTTACTCGTCTTGAACTGCTTCATATCTGTTGTTTTACTTGGTTTTATTTTATGACTGTGATCAGTCTGCTAAAGACTTCACAGTGACTGAAACTGGTTTGTTATTAAATCAATCCATTATTAAAAGTCTTCAGCTGATGTACTTTGCTAATTTCATATGTTTCCATTGACAACCCTGAAGGCCATGGGTTGGATGTCATGTGTCCATAGCAAGAAGCCTCCCATTATGAGAGATTCACCTCTTGCAAAACAAAATAAACTCCACAGTTGCCTTAACTAACCCCTTAGCAATCATCTTTTGCAGCAGGGAAAAATTTGCCTGGAGTGGGGGGGGGAGTGTCACAACTTGCAGATGGATCCATGGGAACCCATATATGATGGAAAGGCAGGGTTTTAAAAGAAACCTTGCATATATATGTGCATTATCATAAAACGCAACATGATAGTCGGAACTGGATTGCCAACAATCACTGAATAAGATAACAGAAAGGAAAACACAGTGTATTAAAGGGCAAGAACAAAACCAAACCACAGTAAATACTGGCTGATAAACTAATGAAATATATCCTGACCTCTTATTCAGTAACTCATTCCATTATTTGTGAAAAACATTTATAAGTCAGAAGAATAGCAAAATGAATTCAAGTATAAACATAGTTGTCACAAAATACCACACAATTACTGACTTAATAGCCACTTATAATGAGAAGCCGGAATCTGCGTTTCTAATCTCTATTGATGCTGAGAAGGCATTTGATCGTGTGGACAGAGGGTTCCTGAGGAAGACGATGACATACCTGGGCTTTCCGGAAGAATTCCTTCGGTGGACCCAGTTGATATATCAGAATGCGACCTCGAGAATTAGAGTCAATGGAGAGCAGTCTGGAGTAGTCGATCTGGCATGCGGCACAAGACAGGGGTGTCCGCTTTCCCCACTCCTGTTCAATATCTGCATTGAGCCTCTCGCCCAGGCGGTGCGCCAAAGGACGAACATATATGGTATGAAGCACGGTCTCAGCGAATTTAAAATTCTGTTATATGCAGACGATGCCCTTTTGATGGTGACTGAGCCAGAGTCCTCTTTTCCAGCAATTATTAAGCTTACTGAAGAATTCAGCCAACTTGCAGGCTACAAAGTGAATTGGGGGAAAACTGAGGTACTCCAAGTGGGCGGTAAGAAGATTCCTGAGGCAGTTGGAAGGCGGTTTAGACTTCAGGAGGACTCGATTCAATACTTAGGAATACAAATTCCCAATCGAAGTCAAAACTTAGTGGGGATGAATTTTAGAAAGCTCCTGGAGAAAACACAAGCTGACTTCACCCGATGGAAACCCATCCCATTGTCATTGTGGGGTAAAGTGAATGCCCTTAAGATGGTTACATTCCCCCGCTTCTTTTATGTTCTCCGAGGTCTCCATCAGTATATTCCGCAGAAGTGGTTTAAAAGAGTCAATACTCTAATAACAAACTTCTTGTGGGAAGGGAAAAGGCCACGACTTTCCTTGGCTAGGCTCCAGCTCCCAATTGATCAAGGTGGCTTTGGTATGCCAGACTTAAGTGTATACCATAGGGCCTATATGTTGGCAAGTGTTAGTAAGTGGAGGCAAGATGTAGGGAAGGAATCTCCAGACTGGGTGGCCCTCGAGGCTTCAACAGTGGCCCCTCTTTCTACGCTAGAGGTTTTGGGTTCGAAGCACTACCAAGGGGAAGTATTGCTTCCAGCAATTCAGGCCACCAGGCGATTATGGCAGCTAATAGGGTCCAAGCAAGGCTTTAACGCCTTCTTACATGGATCAATGACTCTTTGGGGAAACCCAGAATTGAGGATCGGAGGGTGCCAAGTGGTTTGGAAGGGTTGGATTGAAAAAGGGATAACAACTCTTGATCATCTACGAGACCCAAACAGAGAAGAATTCTGGACATTTAAGGAGCTTCAAGACAAGTATAATCTTGAATCTAACCAATGGCTACATTATTACCAAATAAAGATGGCGCTGACGCAGCTGCTGGGTCCGGATGCCTTGGCTGCCCCTGATCCACCATCCCTTTTAGCTGTATTAAGGCGGACATGGCAGCAAGATAATCCAGTGCAAGCCCTGTACACGTACTTTCGATATGGGACGCAACAACAACAGTTAATTGAAGAATTACGGGTAAAATGGGCAGATGAACTGAACCTTAGTATTCTACCATTCCAATGGTTCACAATCAACAGGGCGATCCGAAAAGTTTCTAAAGATCAACGCTTGATATTAATTCAGCAAAAAATTCATTTCCGTATTTACTGGACACCTGTTCGACTACACAAATTTAACCTCTTGACTTCACCAGCATGTTGGCGATGCCAGGGAGGTGAAGCGGGGCTAAGCCACATGATTTGGTCATGCCCGGTGCTGCTTGATTTCTGGGGCGATATACTCAGGTGGATAAACCGCGTATTGGGAGGTCAGCACAGATTCACAGCCATGCAAGTTCTTTTAAACTACTTCCCGTCAGCATGGGTGTTGTCTCGCCCACAGCGATATTGGGGATTTCGGGCACTGATGACGGCAAAGAGGATAATCATGCAGATGTGGAGAACGGAATTTTCAGGAACCGTAGCGCAATGGCTGGAGGACATGCTGCGATTGGCGGTGGATGAAAGGCTGGTCTACCGACGAATGATGCAACAACAACAATTCGAGGACATTTGGGCACCGTTTTTGGCGGCTGTCAATAATTTACAGGGTCCGGGATGTGAATTTGAACATAGTTCCCTCTAGGCTGTGGGGGCCAAGGTGGTCCAGAGAGCTATATCAAGTATTAGGCATACAATAGGCAGAGATAGATAAGTATGGGCAACAAGGGTGATGGGTCACAGGGTGCTGGATGAGTGGATAATTGTGAACTACGTAATTTTTTGTTTGTTTAATTGTTAAATATTTATTATTACTATGGATCTGTTACATATACTAATTTCAATAAATGATGAATATATAAGGAAAAAAACAAAACAAAATACCACACAATGTAGAAAATTGAATAAAACGCAATGTTGACTAAATCAACTTTATACAGAACATCTGAACAATTCCAAATAGAAACTGCATCAAGAAATTGCATCTATGTAGTTGATTTGACTTTGAGGAAGACCATCAGTGAAACAAGATGAAACCTGGGTGTTTGTCAGTCGGAACTTCCATTGATTTTTGATGCAATTTCTGTTTGGAACTGTTCAGATGTTCCATGTAAAGTTGATTTTGTCAGCATTATGATTTATTCAATTTTCTATCCACATAGTGGTATTTTGTGAAAATTATATTTATACTTCAATTAATTTTGCCATTCACCTGACTTATAAATGCTTTATACAATTGATGGGATGAGTTATTGAATAAGAGATCAGGAAACACTGTTTTAGATAACGATCACTGACTAACCAAAGGATAAAGCACAGCTAAGCAGGTTTGATGTAGCCCACAGGCCACCTACTCAGAAATAAAAGCCAGCATGGCATTGAAAGTTAAAGTGTTGGACCAAGATCTGAGAGACCCAGGTTCACATACCCCCTCTGACATGGAAACTCACTGGGTGACCTTGCGCCAGGTCTTACTTAGAGCCAGTTTGGTATAGTAGTTAAGTGTGCAGACTCTCATCTGGGAGAACTAGGTTTGATTCCCCACTCTTCCGCTTGCATCTGCTGGAATGGCTTTGGCATAACTTCAGCATAGCTCTTGTAGAGCAGTCCTTGAAAGGGCAGCTTCTGGGAGAGCTCTCTCAGCCCCACCTACCTCACAAGGTGTCTGTTGTGGGGGAGGATGGTTAAGGAGATTGTAAGCCACTCTGAGATTCAGAGTGAAAGGCAGGGTATAAATCCAATATCATCTTTTTCTTACAACTCAACCTACCACACAGAGTTTGGTTGTGGTGCAGATAAAATGAGGCAAATGACGCTAAGTGGCTTTGGGTCTCCAAATACACTGGATATAAATTAATATATACACAAATCCAAATGCATATAGAGCACTACACACATATCAGGGACTCACATCCAAGATGGGGCCATTGCAGTAGTAGCAGCGTGGAGAGAAGAGGTTATGATAGTCCTTCTCGCAGTAGGGCTGACTGTCGCGTTCAAAGAAGTTCCGCGACCCTATCTCCTCCTGGCAATGGGTACAGACAAAGTGCTCAGGGTGCCACGTCTTCCCCATCGCTGTAACAACCTGAAGGGGGTGAGGGGAGAGGAGAGGAAAGAAGAGAGACCTGACTTCAGCAGATGCTTCACCTCCCAGGTGTGGGCATCTCACATGACAACTCATCAGGCAGAGCTCAGCACAAATCAGAGAATCTTCTACTAACTCGGGTGGATCCTTGGACTGGGGTAGCATGAAAACTGAATTACCTATCATCTCAGGAGAGGGCAGTCCCTCAAGGGCAGGGCAGAGGTCACTGGAGGAGCTTACAGCGTACCTGGCCAGTGGATAAATAGAGTACTTCAGTTTCTTCGGCATCACCAGTCCATTCATCCATTTGCTTTTAAAAGCCCTCCCAGGTATAGCTCAAGATTCTCCCATTGGGGGATGGTTTCTTCAGACTCACCTGCCCAGCAATTGGTTTCTTGCACGCTCCGCAGACACCTTTGGCGACTGTCGCTACTCCGAGTTTGTTCAAGTCAGATTGGAGGCTTCCGAGCATGCTGTCCAACTGGCTGCCAGGCTTTGGAGGAGTTGAGGATGGGTAGCTATTCCCACCTTTCCCTTGGGACATGAACTGCAAGAGAGAGCCAAATCAGAGAGTGTAAGATGAGCATTCTGCTTTAAGCCCTTCTCCTCACAGAAGACCACCATGCCTTCTTGTGATCTCTTGGAAGTGGATAGGAGAATTACTATCTCAGACACAAAACTCAAGCACAGAATGCAGCGAAGACTTAAAAGAACAAGGCCAGAATGAGAGATTTCAAGAACTCTGTCAGAGCAAGCTGCCCAAACCAAGAAAGTGAATGGTTTGAGTATCTCCAAGAGCAACTATTAACAAGCAAAAGACGCGTCCTAAGCAGATTAAATAGATAAACGGTTATGTGAGCTAATGGTAGGGGGCTTTAAAAATTTCTCAGGAAGACAGGTAAGGATACTTTCCAAAACAAACTGCTTTGTAAATAAACAATGCCAAAAACGTGCAAGAAAGCCACACAATATACTTATATATTACTTTTTTAAAATTATGGAATTCAGGACAACATACACAGGATTCTCCCTTCAGGCACTGACCAGGTAGAAACCTATTCAGCTTTAGCACAGCTGTCACATCATGCGCCCTCAGTCCAAATGCTGAGGCAGTGAGTATTATCTCTTCAACATGAATCAGAAGTTAATCTGTGACTCAGCTGTAAGTATATGAGGATTTATGCTGCACACTTTTAAATACTGTCTTTTAGGGAAAGAAAATATGCCTAATCTGCCAGCTGTTCCAATGAAGACTGGGGCAGGGAGGGAACCAACGGAGAAGGACAAGCACACCACAAACCCCACCTCATACATGCACAGACATGTACAGAACATGTACATATGCACCCTGCCATGAGCTTCTATGGCAAAAACATGATCAAGATGTGATGGCATCGCTTTACTCTGCTCTGGTAAGACATCACCTGGAGTATTGTGTTCAGTTTTGGGCACCACATTTTAAGAAGGATATAGACAAGCTGGAATGGGTCCAGAGGAGGGCAACAAAGACCAAGTCCTATGAGGAAATGTTGAAGGAGCTGGGGATTTTTAGCATGGAGAAGAGACGGCCGAGAGGTTATATGATCACCATCTTCAAGTACTCGAAGGGCTGTCATATAGAGGATGGTGTGGAATTGTTTTCTGTGGCCCAGGAAGGTAGGACCAGAACCAATGGGTTGAAATTAAATCAAAAGAGTTTCTGGCTCAACTTTAGGAAGAACTTCCTGACCGTTACAGCGATTCCTCAGTGGAACAGGCTTCCTTGGGAGGTGGTGGGTTCTCCTTCCTTGGAGGTTTTTAAACAGAGGCTAGATGGCCATCTAACAGCAATGAAGATCCTGTGAATTTAGGGGGAAGTGTTTGTGAGTTTCCTGCATTATGCAGGGGGTTGGACTAGATGACCCTAGAAGTCCCTTCCAACTCTATGATTCTATGTCTCAAACAGTCATTTTGCCCTTCAGAGCTTGTGGCAACAAAATTCCTCCTTTTGCCTTCTTCTCCTAGAAAAGTCAGTTCATGCTCAGTATTTAACAGAACCCAAAGTCTGCATTTAGGAAACTTCTGGCATAGAATATTATGGTCTAAGGAGGAATACTATGGTGTAAATGATGGATAATAGTACTTCACAAGCCAGGGAGAAAATGCAAGAAGGAAGAGAAAGAAACAACTGGAAAGTTCCCTACCCTTAAACCAAATCTCCCTCCTCCAGATACTACAAGATCTTAGGAACCCGAGCAAGCCAATTTCTCTCATATCTTTCTGGTTTTCCCCACCCTCCTCATTTTTTCCTTCACTGTCAACTGCTCTTAACCGTTTATGTCTTCTAGAGCACATTTGGGTCTCCTCAGGCTATTTTCTTTTTTTCTTTAACTAAAACATTTTTAATATTTGGGGAGTCCCCTGAATACATAGAGAGACCCCTATGCTGTCTGTGGATGTCCTGGTCTTTTCTGATTGGAACAAACAATGTAATTTACTAGTAGATATAGTATTTACTAGTAGATAAAGTCAGCTGGAACTCATTTGCATATTAGGTCACACCCCCTGACACCAAGTCAGACAGAACTGCATTCCTGTGCGTTCCTGCTACAAAGGAACTTTTTTTGAGCAGGAAAGCCCACCTTTCTGCCCTCACCAGAACATAATGACATGAAAGCTCTGCTTTTGGCTGATGTACAACTTATTTGCACATGTGTACACACAATATCAGCTTCTGAGATTTCATCTGGTATCAACAGCACGCTTTCAGTTATGTCTTGGAGCTGGTGTGATACAGTGACTAAGAGAATAAGCACAATCTGGGAAGTTCCTGGTGCAAAGCTTCCTAGTTTGGTCTTCAGTCAGCTCCTCTCCATCCCATTTCTGCTGGCAGGCTTTTTCTGCCAGCGTCATCAAACAACTCCATACACACTAAAGAAAGACCTCTACAGTTAGAAATGGATTTGCACACCAAAAGACTGACAACACTCTTCCAAAGTAGGGCTCAACCAAAGTGTTTGGGCCAAAGATGGAAAACCTCCCTTTAAGTGACATGGGGCACACCAGTGAGCTCCCTCGCACAAACTTCCTAGAAATAAAAGCAAATGTTGCACAGTGCTCTAATGTAGATCCCCTACATTACAAGGACACTTGGGCCTCATGGATCAGAAATAAATATTTCCTATTCTATGACCCTTCATGACATCCAAAATCTGCAGCCCAAGGAAGACCCTTTACCATGTTTTGGTAAGACTTCTCTATGCAATCAAATCATTTTGGGAGCAAGCTCCTTAAAGATAATACACCATATGAACACATCCTGCTTAGTAACAAAGCTGGAGACACCAGAGGTGTTACCATGAGATTTATCCATGCAACATAGGAAAGAGTGGCAAGACACCCAACTGGTTTATCCTCTAGAACAGCCAAATGACTAGAGAGAATGCAGACTGTCCAGAAAAAAAACCCCTCACATACAAAAAGCATTATTATGGGAACAAATAGGTCAATGACCAAACAGCAAAGCTATTCCCATCTCTTCCAGAGGAATTCAGTGAACTTCACTGTGGATTCCAGAAGCATTGTGTCAATTCTGCATGGCCATCCCTTGAATTACCAAATTTAAAGAATGCAAAGCCAATCAAATCTGCAGTGGCTAATCAGAAGTACTGCTGAGTGGAAGCCCCACCTTACCCTGCCCATTTTCTAAAAACACTTGGGAGAGCACCAGGGAAGGTACTGGAGGGCAATATGGTGCCCATAGTCACCATGTTGGAGACCCCTGGTCTAAATGGACTAATGGTCTTGATAAGTATTGGGCAGTTTCATATCTGATGGAGCACAACAGCTCACAAAGTAAAACCTGTTGCTCTAGAGGGGGGTCCACAGGATGGTGTCCTTCTGCAAAGATATCAGCAGGGCTCTTTTTCTAGCAGGAGCTCCTCTGTATATTAGGCCACGTCCCCCTGATGTAGCCAATCCTTCAGGAGCTTAGAGGACTCTTAGTACAGGACCTACTGTAAGCTCCAGGAGGATTGGCTACATCAGGGGTCGTGGCCTAATATGCAGAGGAGCTCCTGCTAGAAAAAGAGCCCTGGATATCAGTTATGGATGCAAAAGCCTTTTACAGACAGGATTTATATAATAATAGGCATAGGAGCCTGCAAATAAGTTGATCAAAGTCACTAGTTCACTTCAAAAAAACAAATGGTCTGCCTAACTTCATGTGCCTATCTTAATCACCTGTGATGTAAAAGAAACTTGGGTTTTGTACCATTTCCCCAGCTGGTCACTTGGAACAATCTTTACTCACCAGAGGACCAGGCAAGTGACAATATACAAGCATCCATCCCCACCCCCCAGAAATGCACTACTCCACCAACATGAGCCAAGAAAGCAATTACCACAGTGACAAACAAACATCCAAGCCATGAGTACCAAAGCAAAGTAAACAAAAAATCCCAAAGCATTCCCAGCCCATACGCTCTTCATTAGAGATATTATGTAAGCTTTCTATTTGAGTCCTGATCTCTGTAAGTTTCCAATATAAGCCTGCAACATGCCAGCATTCTTTAACTCATTAAACTGATTGAATTTTCATTGCCATTTCTCCCATTCTCCAGCCAAACTCACATCCTTGCAAAGGTCATGCCACAAGTTTTGTGGACTCACGCCTGTTCAAAGAAGGCTCCTGCGGCTTCTAAATTTAAATGTATGTTTCAGAAACAAGCAGGCCATGCTTCAAGAGAAATCACAATCATATCTCCCCCCAGTTCTGTTCATGCCACAGATCAACTTCTACGCTACAAGAACCATTTTCCACACGGCATACTAGAGTGGTAATGAGTGAAAATATCCTGCCTTCTCAGGGGTGGGTGGGCGGGCAGCAAGGACACAAGAGCCGCGGTCCAGAAGAGGAGTATAAAAGGCCTGCAAAACACAATTCATAATGAGAGCTGTTCGATTGTAGCTGCATTCATTTCAGATTCAGCACAATCCCCTGCAAAGGTTCAGGCAAATCCTAGGCTCTAGTCCTGGCTCAGCCACAGGCTGATTGGCTGGAATGGAGCAGAAGCCATTCACTAACCCTCAGCTTCCACATCTGTAAAATGGGAGTAATGGAACACTATCCATAAGCATTATAAAGATTGAAAGAGAAGGAAAGGCTAAACCAAACAGAACTCTAGGTATAGGCCAGGGGTGGCAAAACTGTGGTTCGGGAGCCACATGTGGCTCTTTTGCACATATTGTGTGGCTCTTGAAGCCCCTAGCACCCCGTTGGCCAGCTTGGAGAAAGCATTTCTCTCTTTAAATCACTTCTAAAAGCCAAGTTAAAGTTGCTTTCTTTCCACCTCTCCCTCTCTTCCTTCCAGCTCTCAAATATCTGATGTCCATGTCTTGTGGCTCTCAAACATCTGATGTTTATTCTATGTGGCTCTTATATTAAGCAAATTTGGCCATCCCTGGTATAGGCTGAGATATTATAAACCTAAGCAGGGCTTTTTTTGTAGCAGGAACTCCTTTGCATGTTAGGCCACACACCCGATATAGCCAATCCTCCAAAAGCTTACACAGCTCTTTTTACAGGGCCTACAGTAAGCTCTTGGAGGAATGGCTACATCAGGGATATGTAGCCTAATATGCAAAGGAGTTCCTGCTACAAAAAAGCCCTAAACCTTAGCACAATCTCTGTGAAACCTTTTCTGCGCTGAGTCCTGATCTCTGTAAGTTTCCAATATTTCTGTGTTGATATGCTAACATACAGTGAATTCTCCTCTTCTAACTATTTCCACATGAGGAAGGAAGACAAATGAACACTCAGCCATGTGGAATTTGAATGCTTCTGCATAATTTTTTCCATCCTAATGTCAAAAATTTAAAGCCATGGTGAATGGAGCTAAGCACGGAAAGCTAAGACCATTCTCGGCAAATGCATGGGAACTGTTCTAAATGTACACCTCTATAACCTTATACATCTCCTCATAAGCAAGGAGGTAAAGTTTTCCATAGGCCGTGTTTATAACAGGCCCCAACACAAGAACATTATTTCTGCAAGCCTACTCTTCAAACTCCACAATCCTACCTGAGAAGTGCTCACAGATGAAATTTGGGACAAGAGTTCCCTCTAAGCTGTAGAGTCTTGTAAGCAAAAATTCTGCTTTGTAAGCTACTGGCATTAAAGTTGTGAGCTACTGCATAAGTGAGTGTGTTCTGGGATCATCCTTCCTGAACTAAGACAAAAATGTGTGAGCTGGAGGCGAAAAATCTGTGAGTTAGTTCACGCTAACTCAGCTTACAGGGAACACTGCTAGAGATATCCTAGTTTGGGAGAGGGCCCCCACTCCAAATTGTTATTTGGCCTAACACCAAGAGATTATTTCAACATATGTCACATGCTATCTCCATGGCAGCCAGTAGACACATATGGCAATGGATTATTGCACCCATGTGTGAAAAGCACTGCTATAAAAACTGATAGTTGTTTTCTTCCACTAACAATATTTTCCCTTTGGGCTCAGGATCAACTTGTCTCTGGCTGGAGAGTCATCGTCTATGGGTGCTGAGTTCAAGTTTGCCAGAGTACTAATAAACCAAAGCCATTTTTAAAAAAGCATGCCTGCTTGGGTGTGAAGAAAGACTCCTCATCTGTTTGGCAGCCAACCGACATCACTGTCTTGGGTGGAGCAGTGGCTGCCACTGGCTCTGTCTGGATCCATGCCTGGGGAGAATGAGTGTTCTCCAAAAGCATTTCCCATTGGAGCAGAGGTTGGGAAGGTGGGGTGGAGGGGGCATAGCGCAGCTGCGGGACATGTGGAGATGGTGGTGGAGGCGGTGGTGGAGGCAAGGGAGGAGGTGGTGGAGGTGGTGGAGGTGGTGGCGGGTGAGGGCTAGGAGAAGAAGAGACCATGGCATTGACAGAGACAGCCTTCGAAACATCTTTAGGACACTGTGGTGGGGGAGAGGGTGGAACAGAGACTGTTCTTCTCAGAGGAAGGGGAGATTCTGCAGGAATTATAACCTAGGAAGAGAGCAGGAAGAAAAGTGAACAAGTTTAGAGGCAGCTTGCAAGAATCTCAAATATCAAGAAGAGACAACATGGGACAAAAGAGGGACAAGCTATTCTACCTTGTGCAGAGGCTCTATTCCACCTCAAAGCAAGCACTAGTTTGTTGCTATTTTTTTTTTTTTAAAAAGACCTAGTCCTAGAGCCAAACAGAATTGAAAGGAAAAACAGAGAAGCCAGGACATTGTTTCCATGAATTTTCATCTGGAGAAGTCAAAGCAGCACAGAAAGGTACCCAAAAAAATCATGTTTAGTTTAGCAACAGTTTGGAAGGTCAGGTTCTATGTCTGAACATATACTAAGAGTGCTAAAATTTACCTATACTGTCTAATAGCTGGCCCTTATGCTTTTAAAGTTTAAAAAAATGCCATGTGAAGAAGGCAACATTACTGTGATGAGAAACAGTCCCTCTCTGTAACAGAGGGATTTGGGTCTCCAGACAGAAAGACAGAAACTGCTAGCTGACAAAGAGGACAGAGCTTCTATCAGGTACAGCTTCTGAAGATTACAAAGTGCAATGCCATCAATTATACTACGCTGAGACTTTACAAAAGCTGAACTTTTCATAACTTCCTTAAATTTAGCTCTCCTAGCTTCAGATACTTTAAGACACTATTACTAAGTATCTGGAAAGCAAGACATCTTGTATTCCACTTCTATCTTCTGGGTTTTGATGCAACACTGTTAGGCAGGCTGGCACAGTGTTAGTTCTTGTATGAGTGCTTACTTCTAAGGATGTGTGCACATCCTTTTTATTTTAGGGGCTGGATACATCACTGAACAACTCATCTGTTCCTCTCTGCCCACAGGTATTGCAGATTTAGCCTGTGCTGCTTGTCAAACATGCAAAATGACTGATGGGAATGATAATAGAAGCAAGGCAAACCATGCAGCTTACACCACCTTCTTTGTTTAGGTGTAAGGTTGACTGAGAAGAGGAGACAATTCCTGGGCTTCCAGGTGTATGCACTGCCTTTCTGAAATGAGACACTGGGCAGGTACCATGCAGATGTCCCCTAGGCCAATTTCATGATACCAAATGGGAGACTCCTTCAGTGGGTGCAGAGGCAAAAAACACGCAAACATACACAAGGTGTTACTCTCTACCTTTTCCACCTGCTGGACACCATCTTGCTGTTTCTTTGGAGGCCTGGAGATGATGATGACCCCTTCAGTCAACCAGCTGTCTTGTCTTCGCCACTCCTCCTGTTCTGGTTTGCTAATCCCCAGCCTGTCTTGCAGCTCCTCAATCAAGCGGTCTTGGGAGACAGACTTGTGGAATATGGCAGGCCCCAGCTTGCGTCTTGGTGAGAGGTCCCGGCACATGGGGTGCACATTGGAGGTCTCTTTTGTTTGCTTGATAACAGACTTTATCTTAATGGGGGGAGGAGGAGGAAATGACAGCCTCAAAACACAACAACTACAACTAACTGAAGAGTGAAGTACAAGCTTCATACTCAACACAGTTTGCGGCCATGCACAGGGAGTGGGGGGAACAGAAGCCATTCATTTCTCGGTGGGGAAAAAAATGGATTTTGGCAGCCACCATAGGCATTGGCTCACTGTTTAAGAAAAGTCCTCTAAAGAGAGCAATGTCAGCTGAACACACACAGCTCTGACTACAGAAAGGCAACAAAGCCACTGCAGTAGGCCAAGTTCAACAGAGGCCATCTCATCAGGTTTTTAAAACTTTATAACCATCATAGCCTATGATGACCTCCTTAAGCACTATAAGCTTAGGGGATTCTCCAATCCAAACAACTTGGAGATGGTGTTAAGGGTACACATCATGCAGAAGAATAACAGCAGCCATTGACAGCAGCAAAATAACTTAAAGGCCTTAAAAGCCTAGACGTCCATTTCCCATCATTGCAGTACAAGTTTTTATAGGCACAGCCTACCACAACTGCACAGAATAATTCCAGAACTATGCCACATTCTAAGCCAGCAAGGTTGCCAATGTACTGCCTGAGTGATAACCTGGAAAAGATTCTTTCCATTGCCATCATACACTGCATAGCTCTTCTGAATCCTCTCTCTAAGACCTCATCTGTGGCTCATGTCCCACAGCAGACTGACTGCAAGCAGCTCTTCATTCTCATGTCCCAAAGGAAGCCAAGCATCAAACCAAAGGGTACCATCAAAACTTAAGAGCAGTTCACAGCCCCATGCAGCCGTTACTAAATCTACTTTGGCAAAACATGCAAGACAAGCTTATTTCAGGATACCAACTCATTATGGGAGAAAGGCCAAAGGCACTTATATCATGCGTAGGCAAACTACCTGCATCACTAGGAGGTTTTCTAACTAGACACTTGCTCCCCTCCCCTCTACATTCACTCTGATGCATGCCTGGCCTGACGTAGAAATCCTCTCCATAGGAATCCTGTAAGTAGCAGGGAGAAGATCCAGTTCCTCCTTTCCAGCCTTTCCTGTAGACTCTGGAGCTACTATCTGGGTGCAGAGTGACTCCTTCTGCTGGTCTACTGGTATATTCTGAAGACTGTTTTTCCTGGGAGCCCTCTCTTGACCATGCCTCTTCTCAGCAACATTAGGACAGCTGTTTGCCCTAGCCTGTTGTTGGATTTCAGCTGCTTGCTTTGTGACTTGCTGTACAGTATGGTTCAGCTGGCCTTGGGCTCCTGGGAAGTTATCCCACTGATCCACATTCCAAAGATCAGGCTCGTACACTGCTGGAGCAACATGATTTCTATTAGGAGGTGTTGTAGGTGTAAGCCAAGGCGTTTCTGAATGGCTCAGCTCATTGACAGCTATTTTGTCAACCTCATTCTTCTTGGAAGCAGCAGTCATTTGATCGAACATAACTCCCTGTTTCAGCTTTGTTGGGACCCTGTTGGTTATGCAGGAACTCAAAGCAGAAAACGTTGCAACTTTGGTTCCATATCTCTGGTCCTCACTCTGAAGCTCTTTCGGTTCTGCAAATGTCCAGTTCTGGCCTCCTGTACTAGAGCACATAGACTGCATCTTAGAAACCGAGAGAAAAGCACCATTGGATGTGGGTTTTGTGCTCAATGCATCTGACCCTGAGAGGGCAGCGGATGCCTCTGCAAGAGGTACTTCAGCCCAGGGTATACAAGGATGTTGTAGAGTGGTAGGAGGATGTCCCAGAATACCAGCTATGGCCGGGTTGCTGCCTTCCTCTTCAATGTGAAGGACCTCCAGTGACATAGGTGCCAGGGGGGCTGGGACATCCCCATAATGGCCTGTGGTTTGTTGCTTTGAGGTAGCCGGGGGAGCCATGCTGTCAGCTACATCTGGGCTGACAGGGCCAGGAAGCAGCTCCAGGGAAGGTTCAGAGGTCAGTGATATAGTGGAACTGGTCTGTGGAAAGAGAAAGAAATGGGGGTCGAGGAGAGATGGGGGGGAAAGGTGGGGGAGGATGAGAAAAAGACGGAAACAGAATTGAAGAAAGAGAGGGAAGTAGTGACAGGGGGAAAACTGCATAAAATGACACTAAATCAAAAATGTATTCAATGTAGCCAGAAGGGAAAATATCATCTTGAGGCAGGGAAGAAGGTGGAAATGGAGCTACACAGTTTCTGACAGTAAGCCAGCCTCTCTCTCTGCAAAAGTAGGTCATGAGAACAATTGAACTGAAACCTGAAAACAGAATCCAACGGTCACACCAAGCCACCCACTAACTCAAGCAGCCCTGCATCTCAACCCTGTCCCCTGCTCAACTAGTTCAGTTAGAGACAAAAGATCCAGAAGGGTGAGTGGCTTTTCCTCCACCTTGTTCCCATGTAACTAAATCCAAGAACAGTGTTCTAGGTCAGAGACTGCATCCTTTTAACCAAACAACTCAGCTTTGTTCAGAAGTGTGGAAAGATTCAGGTGCCAAGCAACACAGGACAAGGAGTTTTAAATCAAGGATGCTTGTATAGCAAGTGATCCATCAATCCTCTTGTCAGGACCCAGTAGTCAGGAGCTTGTCCATAGCGTGGCAGGTCCTTTCAGCACCTGGGCTGTGCCCAAGCTGGGATCTTGGCCCAAAACCTAAAAAAGCATTCGGAGCATAGAATCTACCTACCTAAGAACCTCAGTTTTCTTGGAAATATAAAGTCGAACCAAGCTTTTAGCCTTTATTCTACCAAGATTTTGGTATGATTTTAATGTTTACGTATATAACAAATGTCTAGATTTTGACTATATAAATTATGAAATGTTAACTTTTTATGTTTAACTTTATATTTTATGTTAGTTTTTATATGTTGTAAGCCGCCCTGAGCCACCTAGTGGGAAGGGCGGGATATAAATTACAAATAAATAAATAAATAAGATGCTTGAAGTGCCTGGTGGACTCTTGGAAGCCCAAAGGGCTGTTGAATAAGTTTTCAATGGCCAGGGATGTTCTTGCTCATTCTTATGACTAGCAAAATAAATTGTGCAAAAATAAGTCACATGGCACAACTCTGCTTAACTGAAAACAGAACTTGGAGGTTCAGCTTTCCTTGGCATACATTTCAGGTTACCATCAAAAGCTTTTGCAAATTAAGCCATAAAGTCCAGCATGCCAGACAGGAGAGCATCAAGATAGGACCCTGTCAGAAGTGTCAGTAGAACCAAGGATCTGGGGTGACAATATGGAACTGCCTTTACAGTGTTAGAATGTTGGTCTACTCTGACTGGCAGTGGCTCCCCAGAGTCTCAGATATCTTTCGTATCACCTTTTCATATCACCTAACACTGGATCCCTTTTAACCACAGATGTCAGAGATTGAACCTAGGACTTTGTGCCCGACAAGCAAATGTTCTACCACTGAGCTCTCTTGTAATTGAACACATCACCTGTTCAAATACAATCAGCACTTTCCGGTTTAAGGATCTCTTCAAGTCCATAGAAGAATTTGTCTGCGAAGGACTAATCCATAGCCAGCAAACACAGAGCTAGCTGGACTTTGCCCTCTGCAGTTACATTTTTCTTAAGTGTCTCTGCCTTTTCCTTTGCTTCTCACCTACACTGTCCAATTAAATTAATGGCAAATTGCAGAAGTAGTAGCATAACACTTAGCAATGAATTTAGCGCAGAGAAAGAACTAAATGATGATCAGAGATCAAAGTACAGGTGATAATATTTTGGGATTCTTAGGAGTACACTTGCCCTAACTCTGATCCAGTACTGATGGTGTTACGCTCATCCAAGAGTAATATGTGGAACATGGGTGTGTAAAAAAAAAACGGGGTAGGTAAAGGTGAAAGCCTGTTCAGTCCCTTTTAAAAATGCTAAAATACAAACAAGTCATATAAAGAAGCTTTTTAGGATACACACTATGTATACTTCCTGTTTGAAGAATGCAACAGCACTCCTTAAGCTGCATCTTTACATGAGACTTTCAGAAGGCAGCAAGAGAAATGAAGCAGAACTAAAAGGATAAAGGCTCTCTCTCAAAATACAGCAACCTCCAGGCTTTGTTAGGTTTCTATCCCTGTTCTGTCCTGCTTGCACCCTCTGTTTTTTTCCTCCTTGCTTTAAAATCCTGAAAATATAATGCAAAGCATCAACAACAACTCCTGCTCCCTTCTCATTTCTTCACCTTTCATTGCAAGGTCACCTGGAGATGGTCAGAGCATTTTTCTTAGCACAGACAGTTTATCAGAGACACTCCAGGTGAAAAATTATGAATAGCTGTAATAGAAGAATGCATGTGGGTGCTACAGAAATTACTGGAGTTCAAGTTCACTACAGAACTGGAATTGAAAGAAACAAAACGTATTTATTTTAGATTTCTAATCTGAACCATCCCTACAGTAAATACCACTATGGGGGGGGGGGAGGGTAAGATATAAAAATCTATATAAAATTCTCATTATATTCTACTCTGCATTGTGTTTTACCATCCTCGCTTAACTACTGTCAGAAGAGTTTTAATAGGGCCTTAACTCCCATGTCAGAGTAGTGCCTGGATTTGACTTAGGAAGCATCTTAAAAGAAAAGGCTCAGAAGAGAGAAATCTCCAAATTTCTCTTGCACACTGTCAAATGAATTTGCTAAAAGATAAGAATAATAAAATACGATTCCTGGAAGAATTGAAATTTAGGACCAAGCTACGCACTATGTTTTTTGAGAAGCTAGGTCTGGGTTCCCCAAAGTCATGCAGCAGCTGCAGGGAAAATCTCCTGCCTTCCCATACATGCTCCTTTTTAAGCAGTTTCTTACACAAATATAGTCTCTCAACCCCCCCACTTGCACCCTGTCTTTGTTTGTCATTTGGCAAATATTTAGCTAGGTATGAATCAGAAACATGCAAATGAGCCCCCAAATGTAATGTGAAAACTCTGGAGTTCCTTGAGGAGACAGCCTAGTTGTGCATCAGAACAGGAAAACTCTACGTCCAGCTGCAAGGGCCCGTCACACAAACCATGCTGTGAGAAGGGCAACAACAGAACGAACCACCAAGGAACAAAAGCACCTTGGGGAGGGATGACAGAAGGGCACTTGGGCACACAGGGCTCTCACAGAAGGTAGGGGAAAGGAATAGGTGAGGAGGGACACACAGACAGGTGAGTGGAACATGCCAGGCATTAGACAGGGCACCTTGAAGTCAGACAGTGAAGCCATCAGCTCATCCAGTTCCCTCGTCGCCGAAGAGGCAGAAATGCGAGTCTGCTGCTGGCTAGAGGTGACCCTCTGGGGGCTGCTCATCTCGCCTTGATTCACAGTGATGGCTGGACTGACCAAAAACAAAACAGAAGACAGCAGATATTCACATGCTGCTTAGATCTGCTATTTCCTCCAAAAAACGAGAATAAGGTTTACTTCCTGGTCCTATATAGTATGTTAACTTGTTTTAGAGCCAGCACAGTGTGGTGGTTAGAGACTTGAATGGGATCTGAGTCAGATTCAAAACCTCATTCTGCTATGGAAATTTACTGGGCAACCTTTGGCCAAGCATATACTAACTTAACGAACAAGAATGCTGTGAGGATAAAACAGAGAAGAGAATATTGTTACCCACTTTGGGTTCCTGTTAGGCCAAAATGTGGGATATAAATGAAGTAACTAAACTGTGGACTGAAGGACAGTCTCTCCCCATATGGCCCCAAGCACCAACTATAGCCTTTTGGTCGCCACTTTCTAATTCCCCTGCTTAAGCTGGGCCATTTTGCATCTGCTAGAACTCATTCCTTTTCTAATACGGCAACTAACTTGTGGAATGGACCCACCAAGTAGGAAAAAGGGGGGAGGTTTGCTGAAGTTTTGGGAGGTACTGTAAGGCTGTTTAATTTGCAAGGGTTTTTAATGGGGTTTAAGCTGCAGGCACTTTCTTGGGGAAAGAGATAAACATGGCATTGCTGTATTTTGTATGCTTTCAATTTATGGAATTATAAACTGCCTTGAGCCACTAGAGAAAGGTGAGGTATAAATCTTTTAATTAATAAAACACATGTGTCACATCTGTTATTTAGAAAGGCAATAAAAGCAAAATTTGAGATTGTTGCAGAGACCAAAGCATCCATTAGCTGAGACACCCATGGGCATGGAGCCCATTGTGAGTAACCTTTGTTTCCTACTTCCTAGGGACAAACAAATAAAATGAGCAGTTTGGTACCCACAACTAGCCCACCTTTATTTCAGATGCTGCCACAAAGCTGTACCATCTGAAAATGTTGAGCTCCCAAATCCAAATATGTCTTTGCACAGGAAAGTTTCTCACTGCAGATTAAGTAAAGACAGTGATGTGTGGATCTGTAACTCCGTTAGTCCCCCATTCTTCATCACACAAATTTCTTCACTCTCTGTTCTAACAGAGTTCCACAGCATTGTTTCCTCAAGTTAGTAATCATGGTGTTATCTTTTGATCTTTCTTGTCTACATGTTCACTCAATTGCTTACTGCAAAACCAAAAAGGACATTTGTAAAAATCCATACACATGAACACATGAAGCTGCCTTATACTGAATCAGACCACTTGTTCATCAAGCTTACTACTGTCTATTCAGACTGGCAGCAGCTCTCCAGGGTCTCAGGCAAAGGTCACATCTCCTACTGCCAGGTCTATTTAACTGGAGGTCCTGTGGACTGAACCTGGAGCCTTCTGCATGCCAAGCAGATGCTCCACCACTGAGCCCCTGAGCCCTCTCTCTACCCTTTTCCCTCTACTGAATCCACTACAGATTTTGCTTATGCATTATTACTTGTGTAAGATACCTTCCCACCTCCTCCTTCATGAATTCTTACTAAACCCATTCCTCCTGATCATCATTATTATCTCTGCTACAGAGTCCTAAAAGTCTGTGTTGTCTCTCTATCCCTTCTCATTTTCTCTCATTTTGTAGGAACTCTTTTCTTTTGAAATCCCTGATCCTCGGGTTTGCTTAGTGAGCACATGACATAAACAGCCTCACTGAAACTAAGCATGCCCAGGTCTGGTCAGTGTCTAGACGGTAGACTTCCTGTATGCTGCCTTGAGCAAAATAGGGCATACACTTAGCAAACAAACCCCACATGGTGCCCTCCATTCTCTCACCCTTCTCTCACCCTGCACCCTTTTCCTCTTCCATCACTTATATTACAGCCCTTCAGCTCCAGGCATGCACTTGGCTCTTCCCATCACTATGCTTGTTGCAATCTCACCTGTTCAGAACAGGATATTCAAACTGATGTCCTAGCTGTCCTACCTTTCCCTTCCTCCCTTGTGTTTTAACCCCTGAGGATGTAAACCAGAAGGGGCTGGACCTCTATAGTGTATTTTACTGTGAGTGCTTTATAAAATCATCACCATTATCCTCATTGCCAGCGCATGGCACAAAAACTCAGCCTTCTGAAAACCAAAATCTAGTCCTCATATCTGCAGAGAAAGCCTGAGATTACAGGCCTGGTGAAAAATCAGAAGGACAAGAACACTTTTAGTTGTTATGGGTAAGTGCTATCCAAGCTTTTAAGATTCACCAGTTTCCATTTCTCTTTGGCAGGTCCTCACTTTTGAGGAAGCAAAAAAGTCCCAACAGATGCCAAGTGGAATGCCACTACTTTCTCTATCCCGACACTCATGCAGCCCAATGACTACTCACACTGGACTAGGCACTGAGCTCTCCAGTTCATCCAAAAGGCTCTCCACACTAGGACACACGTCCTCGATGTCATGCCCTCCATTCCGCTTGGGTTTCTCTTTCACAGGGGCTGCTGGTTTTGTGTTCAAAGAGGTAGTGTTCTCCGGGATGCCATAGTGAGAGCCAGTCCCACTGGGCAATGAGATGGTCCGAGTGGTTTCATCTTGCAAGGAAAAAAACACAGGTAGGCAGATAAGAACCAATTGCAACAAAGCAGGCACAGGCAAAAGAAGGCAGGGCAGGTAAAGAGGACTTGGAAGAGAATACTTTTTATACATGACACATTCTCTCCCTTTTTGTACCCAAAGCTTCACCACAAGCTCCCACATTTCTATCGCTCAAAAGATAATTTAAGGTTTACACCAGGCCACTAAGGATCTCCCCTCTCCTCTCCGACCTCACAGGTTTTGTGCTGCTCCCAGTGAAGTGACAGGTATCCCAAGCTCAACTATAACACTCCCCGCGGGACAAGTCATTTATAGTAGATGGAAGTTCCACAGTCCACTTCCCCCACAATTTAGTAATTTAGTTATATTATTATATTTGGTAGATTTATATTCTGCCCTTTCCCATACGGGCTCAGGACGGATTACAGACATAATAAAAACAGTTAAAACCCAAAAATAAATGAATAATATACAATTGAAACAACACAACTCAGTAATTATAACACAGATGGAGCAGGCACATTTTGCAGATTAAGACAAAATTATTGGCCCGAATATAATAGTCCAGATGGTAAGTCATTGTGGGGGAGGACAATAGATGGTATAGACAGTAAACAAAGGATGCCTGCTTGCCTCAACTGAAAGCCTGGAGGAATAGCTCCATCTTGCAGGCCCTATGGAATGGTAGTAAGTCCGGTAGGGCCCAGATCTCCATTGGGAGCTGATTCCACCAGGTCAGGGCTAGGGCTGAAAAAGCTCTGGTCCTGGTCGAGGCAAGTCAGACATTCTTTGGGTCAGAGATAGCCAAAAGACATTGATTAGCAGATCACAACAGTCTTTGGGGCTCATATGGTGAGAGGCGGTCCCGCAAGTATGTCGGTCCCAGGCCACGTAAGGCTTTGAATATCAGTACTAGAACCTTGAAGCAGATCCGGTACTCAACTGGTAACCAGTGCAATTAGCACAGCATCAGTCAACTGCTTGTCCGTATAAGCAATCCAGTTAATAGCTGCGCTGCCGCATTTTGCACCAGTTGGAGTTTCCGGAACAGTCCCAAGGACAGCCCTGCAAAGAGCGAGTTACAATAGTCTGGTCTGGAAGTGACCATTGCATGGATTGCTGTAGCTAAGCCCTGGGGAGTCAGATAGGGCACTAGCTGTTTGACCTGCCGAAGGTAGTAAAAGACAGATCACGCAACTGCTGTGACCTCAGCCTCAATGGAAAGGGCGGCATCCAGTATCACTACCAGACTCCTCACCTTCTGAGCTGGCATTTATCTACTTTCTGCTGCCTGATACCACTGAAGCCACTACTCCTTACCTGCTGAATAGCCACTAGGAGGATTGTGCTGAACAGCATTCAGTTCCAGTAGCAGTCGGTCCAGTTCTGATAGGTTATTGCCTAGTGAGGAGCTCATCAGGGTGGGAGAGGGTTCAGCAGACTTCTGCTTATTAGGGAAACTGGAATTCAGAGAAAAAGGAAGAGGGTGAGTCAGTCAGTCATGAACTTCCACCACCAATGCTCTTTCTAAAAAGATGACTTGCATTAGCGTGTGTGTTGTGTGTTTGCTTGTACAAAAATTAGTTCTGGTAAAAGCCCTAATGCAAAGATCCCCAACATGGTGCCCAGGAGCACAATAGCACCCATTGATATGTTCCCTAGTGTCCGCTTGCCTCTTGAATCTTGCAGATAAAAACTAGCAGGTCTTGAATGGAACAAGAAGCTCCAAGTAGGGCTGACCCACTAGCAAAATGTTAAGGTTATCTCAGACAGGCATGTCACCAGGGGTGTTTTCTGAGCAGGAATGCACTGAGGGTGAGGCCCAATATGCAAATGAGTTCCTGCTGGGCTTTTTTTTTTAGAAGGCCCACACTCTCAGCCTAGCCACAAGCACACCCTTCTCTTGGCTTGGCAGCCTCTAGCTGTGCCCTTGCAAGAGGAAACCATCCCTTTCTTTGGAAATCTAAACTAAACAGCATATCTTTCCCAAAGCAAAGAGCCAATGTTGGCTTTCCTTTACTTCCAAGTAACAGGTGGTGTCTGAAAAGAACATAACTTTGGCATCTCTAAGGGGCTCCTATTGAGAGCAACTTTATCCATCATACTAGGCCACCTGGCTTGGAATTTCCCAGCACTCTGTGATTGGCTCCACCCCCCCCCCCACTGCAGCCATTTTGTAATGGTCCCCATTACCTCTTCACAAAATTTCAAAACTGTGTGGACAACATCTCCCTTTTCAGCACAGAAGACTACAGATAGTCCATTCACACATTACATGGTATACATGCATGTTTCTTATATACTGCTGTAATCTTGTTTTTTTAAACTATAAATGCCATAAGGTATGGAGAGGAGAATCTGTAACCATATGGTGAATATGGCAGACACACATGTTCTCCTCCTCCAAAGCCCTTAAGTCCACAAACGAAGCAAAACACACATAACCACACTTGCACATATTCATCAGAAGTTATCATTGCCTCTTCCTTCCTTTCCTTGATCTCACTGTTGCTTCCATTTTCAGCATTTAGATTGCAAAACCCTTGGGGACAGCATCTGACTTTTTATCTACATTATTCTATAAGGCATCAAGCACACTAGCAGCTCTAAACAACAAGCAGCATCAACAGCAGGAAGTTGTGATTCATCACATGCCCCTGAACACATGCAGCTGCCTTATACTGAATCAGTCCATTAGTAGATCAAGATCAGTATTGTCTACTTTGATGAGCGCAGGCTCTGCAGGGTTTCAAATAGAGGTCTTTCTCATCACCTGCTGTCTGATCCTTTTTTTAAAACTGAAGATGTCAAACACTGAGCCAGGGGCTTCCCTGCATGCAAAGTAGATGCTTTAACACTGAGCCAGGGTATTTCCCCAGCATGTTTATAAACATGCATTTGAGCTTCAGTCTATGTCATTTATCCTGGAAGGTCCTTGCTGGGATATTCAGTACTGCTGTCAGAAAGATCATCATCCATCTCCCTTCAGCATGACGTGATAACTGGTGCACATGGAAAATGATTTACTAAGCAGTAACTTGCTACTAAGTCAGTTACCCATAATGTCCTGCCAAGTCAGGAGGAGGATTTTAATCCCACACCAGTACTTGATCAGAAAGAGGGCAGTAAAATCCTCTTTGACACTTGATAGGACCTTACTGAGCACCAAATACAGGTGACTGAACTATCTCCAAATAAATTCTCACCCTAGAGTAGTATCACTATCTGTATCATCCTGCCAAGTGGTAAGTTAATACATCAGATGTAGTAAAATGGCCCATGCCATTACCCAGAGAACCAGTTTACTAAATATTGACACATATTATAGTGCACTATCACTTGATAAATGGTCATTTGTGGTTATATAAGCATTTTTTGAGCACAGATCCATGTAGCCCAGTATTGTCTACTCAGACTGGCACTGGTTGTTCAGGGTCTCTGGCAAAGGTCCTTTTCAGTTTAGCTGAGGTCATGTAACTGAAAATGCCAGGGATTAAACCTAAATCCTTGGGCATGCACTGTGTGCTCTAACACTAAATTATGGTCACCCACAAACAATGAACTTCTTTCTATTTCCTGGGCTAACTGACACACTTCCTCTAGTTACCACTGGTCACAATTACATAGAAATGAAAAGGAAAGCAAAACATACTCTTTCCCTACTCAATCTTATTGTTTTATGGCATCAGAGGCTGCAATAATTAAAAATCAGAAGTTAGATGACACAGAACTTTTCCCTTCCAAAATGAAGCATTGTTTGGACTGGATGAAATGGCTTGTTAGTTCTGTAGCTCATCAGGTAACTTTATAATCCAACTTGTGGTCCATTTTGTGGGTTAACAGACATAGAATAAATGGTTCTGGGGAAAAGATAGGTGATAAAATTCTCACTTTGCACTTGGAGAAATAGTGTCATGCATTACATACCTTAACTAAAAGCAGATCCAAAATTACTGTCAGGCTACAAAATAAAAACTAGGCCTCCTAACATTGCTGCCATGCTAACCTGAAAGCATGTGATACTACCTTGAATATCACAGAAGAAAAGCAAAAGATTTTAAAGGGATAAGCAAATGTTTTTAAACAAGCTGAATTTCCCCACCTTGACATTTCATTTATGAATTTTATTACATGAATATTCAATGCAATAAGAACCCATCTGCTGGCCCCGACATAAACAGGAATTGAGGGAGGGAGAGTTTGAGAGAAGGAAGTCTACCTGTACACGTGCTCCTCTTCACTAGCACGTATAGGAGAGATGACACACTCTCTGGAAACAGAGGCACTGGAGCTGTACACAGGAGACTGGGACTGTGGCTGTGGATAAAGGTTGTGGAAATTATTTCAATTTATGAGGATATATAAGACACATGGACAAAAAAATCTTTCTGTCCCAGAACCAAGCCCTTATATACATACACACATTGCAAATGGTGTGTGTGCATGTGTCGAGGTTGCTTTTCTAAGGCTATTTTGTGCGTTCTTAACCAAAGGCAGATTCAAATAAGGGACCTCCTGGTTCACAGCTCATATTCTGAGGATCAGATTTACACATTCCATGCAACTTTGTCTCAACAAAGCCTCAGGAGCAGACCATAATCACAAGCTAAGGAAAGGTGCGTGCATGCACACACAACGGTAATTATTCTTCTCAAAATATCTTTCCCCAAGATGCTTTTTTAAGGTTCCTGTGTCTTTTTTCTCCAGTTGATAAAAAACTAGCATGCCTGTGAAACGGAAAGACATCAAAAAGGAAAAACAACACGGAAGGGAAAGGATTACTCACCCACTACCCAAGCAATTTTCTCTTTCTCCTAACTGCATCCTCCAATACCTGCATTTTGTTTGTTTTGTTGGGTTTTTTAAAGTTTGGGAAGGTTATACAGAACTCTGCATAACACATAGTTTGGCCCTCAGTTGAAGTGTTAAAACAATTACAGGGTGGGGGGGAGAAAAAACAGGATGCAATGGCCTGTTCTGCCCCTTATATCTTGGAGATGAGGATTCAGGGCCGAATTTGAGCCAGGACTTAACCCTACAGCCTATTCTGAATCCATCCCCCTGGAACATATGAAGCAACAACTACACCTTGGCACAAGTGCAGAGTACCATTCCCTTTTCATTGAATAACTGAAGCCAGCCCTTGCAAGTGATGAATTAGAAAGAAGGGCTTCTGGAACCTAAGCTGCGGATTCCAAGCAGAACTTAGTCCTAATTTTGTTTTTAAAATTTAACGAGCAAACAAGCTTTAGTCACAGCCTCACTCCTCAGTCAGTCTCCCTTAAGTTTGCATAGCCTCTAGTACAACTGCTCCATTTGGATTCAACTCTAGAAGCATTCCACAACAAACATCAGATCTGGTGACTGAAGTGTTCAAAAAACTGAAGGGCATGCTTGTGAGCAAGGGCCTCTCCTGTAGGCTTTTCATTAACTGCTTGAGTAAAGAAAGACCCAAACAATTCTGAGAGCCAACTGTAAGGTATCATGCGTGACTGAGACCCTGGAATGTGGAACAAACAGGATGCAGCCTGCTAACAAATTGTTCTTCCCTAGAACAGGCACTCATTCCCCCCTCCAGAAACACATACTTCCTCCAGTTTTATCTCATGCCTCATACACCTCCGAGCTACAGAAACCATCTTCTCTTTTCCCAAGGCTGCAAGGTGAGTGATTAATATCCACCTCATTCTGCTGTGGTTTGTGGCATAACACTATAAGGGCTGCTGTGACTAGCACTTTCAGGGTGTGGAACTATAAGGCCAGTTTTTGGGGCAAAAAGAAATCCTAGCAACTTGTGTACTCTGCCGTCAATTAAGGCTTCTGTAGTTAAATCAGAAAATCTGGAGTATGGTGAGAGAAAAGAAGAAACAGTAGGTTTCCAGCAGAAAAACAGAAGCACCACGGCCCAGCTGGTAATGCAATGTAAATATCACTTGTCAACTCACCATACAACACAATTATAACTACCAGCCGAGTAAGTATTGGCTTCTTCTAGTACAACATAGAAATATCCAATAGCACTCAGAAGTACTTGGCAAGCACCTGCCATCCAGCTGGGAGACAGGAAATATGGAAGACTCAGGTTTTACGATCAAAGCAACTGGAGAGCTATATCTGGAATCTTTAGTGGAAAGATCTCTCCCCCTCTAAATAATGCTGACATGACTGAATATCAAACCTTCATCTACCTGCTTCACACCAACTCACTCAGCAGACATTATCTATGAATTCCTTGCTTCAGTAAGCATAACCAAGACAACCTGCACCCTCCCCCAGCAACCCCTTACCTGCGGGTGGATATTTCTGGAGATGCTTGGTTGCCACTGGTCTAAAGGCTCAGTCACGGTCCCATTCAAGGCTTCATTAGAAGGAGGTGGTGGCACAGGGGGAGGTATAGTGATTTCTTGGTATGTGTGATTTCCAGTTGGGTAGGAATAAGACGTATCCTCCGAAAGGAAGACTGGCCGCTTGGAGATGTGGGAGGTAGTCGATTCCAGGTCTGCTAGCAATGCATCTGTACAGGAGACACATGAGAGAAGAATTATTCTTGTGTCCACACGCAAAGAGTTAGCTCCTTCCATCTCTTCTACCCCATGCTGACAACTACCATGATCCTGAAGACAGACATGTGTGGAATTTACTCTTCTGGTCTTTTACACTGTTTGCAAGGACATCTATAGGAAGCCTCTGTTCTCTCCTGGATAGCAGCAACAGAGTTTTTAAACAAAACTTCCCGTATCTTTGCAAAATAAATAAAGTCAACTGAGATACTAAAACAGCCAAAAGGCACTCCCAAAAGACAGGCCTGACAGCAATGATTGCTCAGAAGTCTTGCTAAAGAAGAACCCAAATAGACCAAACTCAGAGACAAATCCTTCGAAGTCTGAAACAGACTAATTGCTAGTTCTGTGTCATGAAGTAATTCAAAACGTGGCCAGAAGTGCTGCTTTTTGCAGATCTCTAGGGAGGCTTTTCTCCCTCAGACTGTGGCAAAAGCCAAGGAAGAGTTTAATCAGGTCCACAAATACAACATCATACAACTGCTTCCCAGATGCAAACAGTTAAACATGGGCTCCAGTCCCTGTCAGGTAAATGCAATTTTGTCTCCTGCAAACAGCTCTCAACGTGCTGGGTCAGATCACAAATTCCTGAAGGAGGGAAAAACCTCTCCCAGCTAAGAAACACACATACCCTTCAATGCCCTGGTGGGGAAGGGGGGGGGGGGAGGCAAAAAAAAAAAGAGAGGGGGGAGGACAGAAAGAAATTAGGTTACTTAAGCTAGCTACACAGTGTGCTGTTGTTTACAGCAGGTGAGAGGTTTTGACTGTGACCCAACAAACAGAGCAGAGACAATCAATGCCAGACACAGTTGCCTTAAAAAAAACAAAAAGGCACGTCAAGGAAAGAACAGGGATCACCTTTCAGGAACACAGAGCCAGCATCAAAATACACAGAGTAAAAAAAGCTGAATAAATAAGACAACACATTTCTATTTAGTCGGCTCCTGGAAGCAAGCTATTGAACCACACAGAATTCTTCTACCTACCAAACTGTTCAACAGAGCTTACATTGTAAGGGCAAAGCTTACCTAAACATCCAATGACCTTATTGGAACAAAGAGACAATAAATCAGTGAGCAGGTATTAACTGGTTTATAAATATCCAAAGATTATAATGAAGGTGACCACAAATGACTTTTTAAAAAGACTGGGCACAAAGTAAATTTATTATTATTACTTTAAATCAGCTGCTCTTTCAGATTTGTGGGTGCATGACCTCAAACTCCTAGCTATTTCTGCACAAAATGATTCCTGCTTGAGGATAACTTCCATGTAGGAAACTACATGCCTCCCCAATAGGAAACGACCTCATCCCTGCAGCTACACATTTACCATAGGAAGCCTTTAGAGGTTCAGACTTTGGGGGTTGGAAGGAGGAAAAATATAAATGTTCCATCATTAGACTGATGTTTACTTAGTTACAAAGTTTATGCATTGCTCACGCACATCTGGTGCTTTCAGGTGAAGTCCATGGGCTATGTTTATCCTCACTTCCTCTTCCCACTGAATGCAGAAGTTATTTGAATATACTCTTCCTGTGGCTCTCCATCAGGGCTTTTTCAAGGAGAGTACAGAACTCCCTATAATATATGGTTGCCAATTCCCAGCTGGGGGGGTCAGGAGATCCCCTGGTTTGGAGGCCCTCCCCTAGGGTGTCGAATGTCTGCTGAGCTCCCCATTATACCTCATACAGACAGGTCCCCATAAAGTTTACTGGAGAATCAATTTGTGAGTATCTGGGGTTCAAAGGGGCTGGGGGTTTTTAGGCAGAGGCACCAAATGTT
This sequence comes from Heteronotia binoei, assembly GCF_032191835.1. NCBI lineage: Eukaryota > Metazoa > Chordata > Lepidosauria > Squamata > Gekkonidae > Heteronotia > Heteronotia binoei. The sequence continues at coordinate 222,125 of NW_026800101.1, forward strand.
CGTCATAGCATCTGGTGCCTCTCCTCAAAACACCCTCCAAGTTACAAAAAGATTGAACCAGAGTGTCCAGTGCTGTGAGCCCCAAAATAAGGTGCCCCATCCTCCATTATTTCCAATGGGAGGCAATTAAAAAGAGTGCAGTCCCTTTAAATGTGATAGCCAGAACTCCCTTTGGAATTCAATCATGCTTGTCACAGTCTTGCTCCTGGCTCCACCCCCAAAGTCCCCAGATATTTTCTAAGTCAGACCTGGCAACTGTACTGTAGCAGCCTCAGTTCAAGCATACATCTACACACGGTGAAAAAACGCATCGGACCAAGGCTTGCTCCCAGCCTATCTCACATACAGACAGGGGTGAAATAACCTCTGCCCAACAACCTTTTAGGACAAAAGATATAATAGACATTGAGTTGAATTATCAAAAGGTCTGGTAAACACACGTAAAGTGCAAAAGACGCCTGCAGGGACACAACAGTAAAAACATACTTCCTTTAGAAGTATAGAATATTGCCTGTATTGCACCATTCCAGGGACACAGGAAACAAACAACAAACTTGACACAGACACACATGTTGAAGGCTGTAAGTCAGAGAAGGGGTCATTGCCACATGTGGCAGAAAATATGGGCTGGCATGATTCCTTTCATCACTGTGTGAAGACAAGTGAATAACCCTAAAGTGAATAACCCTAAAGCCTAAAATGATTTATTTTAAAAGTGATTTAGTGCCAAACATTTTCAAGCAGAGGCCATTTTGCAGTCTCTTTCAGAACAGTCCTTGGCTATTTATAATCTAATTAACATAACACCTGCTTGTTGGACTTCCTGCTTCTTTGTTCCAAAAGCTCCCAAAGAGTACTCAAAGATACTCTTACCACCATTAGCCACCCCTGTCCCCAGAGTAGGTAGTGGGAGGAGAACTGAGAAACAGAACTTTAATTTAAAAGAAACATGCCGCACCCCCCTGCCCTGCAAAAGGACACTAAAGAAACATATACATACCTCGGAGTCGATGTTCCAACTGGTGCAGCTCTTTGACTGTGTGGCAATATGTACACAGTTTATGATTCAAGATTTATCAGAGAAGGTGTGGTTTGGAATGACACAAATCTCCCCCCCCCCCCCCCGAATCACACCCCCACATACAAGCGCTCCATGACGCTGCAAGCTAGTAGAAACCAGGAACTTGCAAGCTGCAAAGAACAGGACAATTTGTTGTGTGGCATCCCTTGAAAACAGCTTCCCCTATACACCTTTCTTACCCCCACAGCTCTTCTGTTTTGTTAAGCATTTTTTTTTTAAGCTCAGGTTTGCAAGAATCTTTCCTCCTCTGAACCTGAACGCCTGACTGCTTTGGTAGTTTACAGATGTAGCTACTGCTGGATGCACTACTGCAGTTTTTTTCCTCCTGGGGTGCTTGGAAGATGCAGTTCTGGAATAGATTATAACTATTTCTATCCTCCTGGACAGAAACAGCTGGGATGAGTGTTCTTTTCAAAGGGAATATCCCCCTATCTTCCTTTACTCAACAGAAGGGCTCATGGAATAGCTGTTTCTTTTCTTCCCAGTATGGGGGCAAATCAAAGTGAAACAGCAGCCTTGGCTGCAAGAACCTCAGCCAACACATTTAGAGATTAAACTCTTGCTGAGAAAAATCCCACAATTTATGGACCTTGGTGAATTAACTTACTATTACTTTGGCCCTTTTGACTATGAGATACAATGGAACATATTACATACATGCCTAGCAGTGGTAGTCGCACCACAGAGAAGATTTTACTCTTTTAAATGTTGTAAGGTTTTGTTTGATTTTAATGCTGCCGTTTCTCCCCAAGTCGTTCATATGTACTAGTCAATGCTTCAGGAAGGATATTTATTTATTTAGATCAGGGGTCACTAACATGGTGCCTGCTATGACACCCATTAACAGCTGCTGCCCACCTAGTGTTTTTAGAAAGTGGGCAGGGACAAGTGGGGCTTGTGAACAGCAAGGCTCCTGATTGACAACTGAAGATATGGTTGGCTGTACAGATTTTTTAAAATGTTGGTTTGGCAGCAGCTACCAAAAGGATCATCATTGTGTGAGTGAAAGTAAGCTGCAGTAGCCATTTTGTGCCTGATTCCACCTTCTGTGGCAGCCATTTTGTTCCATGCTATGTCAGAATTCCAAAGGTGCCCACAGGCTCAAAAAATGTTGGGGGCTCCTTCTTTAGATATTTATACCACTTTTCCCTCCAATGGGGGCACAAAAATGGATCAAACTTTCTGTAGTATCAGAAAAGTGAGATTAATTTTTTAAAAAACACTACGTTAAAAAAACCATATCCAGAAATGCTAGGATGTGAACAAAGCATTGTGCCTCACCTTTTGTTTTGTGTGGAACTGCTCTCACCTGTCTTAAATCCACAGGATGGACAACATACTATACATAACCATGCTGTGAATTTCATATGAAGAGTGCAGGGTATGAACGTTTTAAAATAAATGCATACAGGTTATGCATAAACTCCATTTAGAGAGCAAAGAGTTTGGGGAAAGTGATCTGAACATCCTATTCAGTAAAAATTAGGTGACACAGCTGTGCTCTCAGAAGAAGCTCCTGTACCAGTCTGGTGTTTTGTGCGCATAGATAAAATAAAGATTTCTTTTCTTACATTTGAGTCATATTCTGTCATACACATGGCCAATGGCTGGGGCTGATGGGAATTGTAGGCAAAAAACATCTGGAGAGCCACTGTTCCTCACCCCTGCACTAGGTGATGCCCTTAACATCTTAGTCCATGTATAAAGCAATTATTTCAGCAACCAAGAACCAAGAGTTCTCAATGTCTAAAAGACTGCAAAGCCAGCCAACTGTTTTTAAAAAAACAAAGAACCAATGTAAATTAAAACCTTCAGCCAGAAAGGACGAGATCTACAGGGTGTAGGGAACAGCCAGGTTAACAAACAAGCTTGGTGAGAGTACAACAAAAGTAGATTCTTGAGCAACATATGGTGAGGGAACACTGAAAGGTATACAGACACATTGCTCTGTGCCCCACATTGCAAGGCATATGCTGTAGGGCACACGAAACAGCACTCTTACCAGCACCCAGTGGGTCTGGTTAATACCCAGACTGAACAACTCCTGATAACTGTATGAAAACTGCCGATTAAAACTGATTGCTGGAAGTGCCACATCCATGCACAGAGAACATGACCCATGAAACAGTTAAGCAGCAGATGGTACAAGTTTATGCATTAACTTCCTCCACTCCACATCCTGTCTCTTCCTGACTTTACAAAAACACTCTGCAGCAGAGAAACAGGAAGTTTAAAGAGCAGGGCAGCATAGGAAATAGTGCGATCATTCACAGCTACTCCAATCAGAAGGGCTGGCGACAAAATTATGTTTTAGCATGACCAATGATCAGTGTCGTAAAGGAGAGCGTTCAGACAGAAAAGAAGAAGAAAATCTGTGTAACAGAGGGATCTCATCTGCATAGCTCCAAGCAATTAGTGCTGACAGGATCAGATTAATAGAGTGTCAACATTGAGCCTGAACACACAGTACCATAGGAAAAAATACTCCTTGTTGCTGGGATCCCTACTGCCCCTGCAAATACCATTCTTCTTGAGACATTCCCATACTTACCACTGTAAAACACTGATATTGGCACAGAACCAGCTCACAGTCGTAGTGCTTAAACTGCACCTCCTCCACTCACATGCACACTAGGCCTATGAGAATCAAAAGTGCTAAATAAAGTGGCATAACTGATGCCTAAAACTAAAGCAGTCAAGATATTCTGTTTCTCTTGTGTTCCTATTCTTAAGAAACAAAGAAGCTCCTTAATGAACTGTCCATACATTCCAATGAAGACCAAGAAATCAACTTCAAGCACTTTGGAAATGTTCCTCAAGAAGCACCTGCAGGCTCCTAGTCTTCAAACAAGATGTTGCTCAACTGGCACGTACTGATACCATGAGCACCCATATGGAACTGAGCTATCTCCAGATGTCTTCCAGGTGATGCTAAGGCTTGGGCAACAGATTTAAACTGCATTTCTTATGCCACTACAGGAGTGCTTTGTAAAGTATGAAGCAGAACCTTTCACTACACTTTTTTTTTTAAAAAAAATGACACATCTGAAGAATTATGCAATGTGTGCCCCAGGGGGAGAAGAGGGCTATCTTATGAGGCACTAGGAAACAACATGTAATCTGAAGCAGCAGGAGGTGCCAGTGTAATCTCCACGAACGAGCCCCAGTTATACAGAACACATTCCTTCTCTATCTTTTCTGCCAGACACACCCAGTCCTATCAGACAGGGGAAGAGTTCATTCATACCAAGGAATTTGCCGAAAGCATTCCAGCAGGTCCCCAGCATGTTGGCACTCGGCAGCCTCGAAGTGAGGACTCCTTAGGCATAAAGGAGCTGGGAGGGAAAGGGCACTTTTCATACCTTCCTCAAATTTCTCCAGGAAAAATGTTGACATCAAACAAAGATGACGAATGCCACTGCTATTCACTTACAGCACAGGTGATGATTCCAACTTGTTACAGATTTTAAAAGTTATGTGTTTCTTCTTCTAAGCCACCGCAACATGTATAAACTGATTTCATGACAGTTGACATTGAGTGGCTCCTCAATGGAACAGGCTTCCTTGGAGGTGGTAGGCTCTCCTTTGAAGGTTTTTAAGCAGAGGCTAGATTTATTTATTTATTTATTTGGGATTTATATCCCGCCCTTCCCATGAATGGCTCAGGGCGGCTGGCCGACAGCAATGCTAATTGTGTGAAATTAGGCAAATAATGACACAGAGGGATGAGTCAGTGCTCAGCTCTCAGTTTGGTGTAGTGGTTTGGAGAGCCAGTTTGGTGCAGTGGTTAAGTGTGCGGAGTCTTATCTGGGAGAACTGGGTTTGATTCCCCACTCCTCCACTTACAGCTGCTGGAATGGCCTTGGGTTAGCCATAGCTATCACAGGAGTTGTCCTTGAAAGGGCAGCTGCTGTGAGAGCCCTCTCAGCCCCACCCATCTCACAGGGTGTCTGTTGTGGGGGGAGAAGATATAGGGGATTGAATCAGAGACTCAGAGTGGTTTACAGAGAGAAGGGTGGGGTATAAATCTGCAGTCTTCTTCTTCAGTGCCCTTTCTTACATGCCCACAAGGAAGACGATCAGCACTTTGGGGTCAGGAAGGAAGACTGCCAGGGATATGGGAGGCTTTTTGCCTTTCTCTGGACAGGGGTCATTGAGAGAATGTAAGGGAGGTAACTGTGAATTTCCTACATTGTACATGAGGTTGCACTAGGTAACCCTGGATGTCCCCTTCAGATCTATGTTTCTATGATTCAAATGACTCTGTGCAAAACTTAATGGTGGCATTTTGTGTATTTATATAAACTGGAAGGTTGAGAAAGAGATGTTCAGGGAGCTCTTTCTCTTAAGCTGCCTTACCATTGCATACGTTCGAATGAGTGTGCAAGTGACAAGAGAGAATGTGAAAAAGAAAGTGAAGTCTCTAGTTTAAAAAAAAAACAACCACAGGTGTGCAGCTGTTCGAAGTCTGTCATCTGAGTCAGTCACCATCTGGCAAAATGGGTCCCATTCTCCTTCTTCTCTCTAGCACAGGTAATGCGGTGTCAAGACTGGGGACTGTGTATAAAAAGTTATGTCTTCCTCTTTAACAGCTTCTCCTCTTCAAGTTACAAACTTTGCTCAAATTTTAATCACCATCTGGTTGTTCCTTTTTCACACCTTTACTAACAGCCCTTATCTTTGTGTTTCATGCACATTTTATTAACAGTCCTTTAACCCACGTGAAGGTGCCTTATACAGACTCAGAACCTTGGTCTATCAAGGCCTGTTCTGTCTAATCTGACTTGGCAGGAGCTCTCTGGAGTCACAAACAGAGATTTTTCACATCACCTATTACCTGGTCCTTTCAGATGGGATGCCAGAGATTGAACCTGGGACCTTCGGCACGTCGACTACACCGCTGAGCTACAGCCCATCCCCAGCAACAAGAGGTTCTTATGCAAAGCACATATGTTCCTTCCTTTGGGCTATGCATGTTCAGCCAGAATTAGACAGTCTTCGGTAGACACATTCAGTAGAACACTATTAAAAGAGTCCAATTATCTTTATGCAGACACCTACCTCAAGGGTTTGTGCGTGCTATTGCGTTTCAGCTCCTGCCCCTCAGCAGAAACCTCCTATGCATCCTTGGAATGTCCTTGCTAAAAGGACAATATAAGCTAAACCAAGCAGTGTAGCAGAGCCCAGCAGACTCAGCCAGCAGAAACAAGAAACTGTTTGCCCTCCCTACCCACCCAAATGCACTTGTAACATAAAACCATTGTCCATTCTCCCAAAAGTGCATGAAAGTCCCCTCCACACACACACACACACATCAGTCAAGTTCATTATATTCCTCCTGACTTTTCTTCCCACATCTTACAGAAAACTGTAAGGAGGAGTTTCTGGCTGAGTGCAGGCCTAGCTGTCAACTAAGTTCAAACCAAAATACTTCAGTTAATGGGCTAGCAAGAGATGTGTACACATTAGCTAAGGATGGTATATGATGGTGGTGGTGGTGGGAGAAACTGATATTAATCCAAACAAGGAAAAGACCAAATCACAGGTTTGGAGGCCACATGTATGGTTTTAATCATGGTCCACTTGTAATCTGTTGGCAAATGACTTTGCAGAATTGCTTCACTGCCATGGAACATGGAAGGAGGAACAAACACTTCACACTTCCCATTTGGCAACCTCACATCTAAAAGCAAAAAAATGCAAGCTCCCAGTACATGCTGAAAAAGTGACTTTAGAATCACTTGGATGACTAATTCATTGCAGTGTCCTTAGAATGAATACAACAGCAGAGAAGCTCAGACAGAAGTTGCTGTTTTTGCAAGAAGACTGTCACTCCATCAACTCACTCCCATCCCCTTCAACTCAGAGCAAACTGGGCCTCTCCAGCTCAGACAACTCAGTCCCTCGTTTAAAAAAGAAACAATCCCAGCCAGTAACCCAATCCCTGGCAGGACAGTTTTACATAGTGAGCAACTGCTGAGGAATGGGAAACGTGGGGTATATTTATCCCTTTAAGCACACGTTCAGAAAAGACACTGGCTGCCGTTCTGTGAGCACTGCCCCAATGAAGAACTGCTGGATCCTCTTTTACCTGAAAGGCGTGTGTTTGCCCAGGGATCATGACTCATATTGGATTGTGAACTGGGTCCCCAGGACAGACTGAAAATAGAGAAGGTAAGACATCCAAACATAGTTTGGAGCTGCAATCCCATATGGTAAAGCGGCAGCAGGAACCTCCATATATAATGGCCAGTTGCAAATGTTTTATTTCTTTGTCATGTTCTCACAAAAGAGAGGAGAGCCAGGAAATAGGTTCTAGGGACAGGGAGAAACAATATGTTGGAGATTCACTGATTCCCCTAACCTAGAAACTGGCTTCCTGAAGAACAATTCACATGGATGAAGAAAACACATTTTAGAAGTAATGCTGTGCTGCTGATTAACTGTGACTGAGGATAGAAGGGTATTTCTAGCGATAGGTGAAAAGTTGCTTTTTGCTAAAGACAGACAGGGCAGTACAGTAGCTAAAGTGTCATACTAGGATCTAGGAGACCCAGGTCTGAATACCCACTCTGCTATGGAAGCTTACTGGGTAACCATGGGCCAGTCAGATACTCTCAAGCCTAACCTACTTTACAATGTTATTGTAAAGATAAAATGAAAGGAGAACAATGAAAGCTGCTTTGGGGTCCCGACTCCCACTGGGAAGAAAGGCAGAGCATAAATGAAGTAAATAATACTAAGGTGCAAAGCAACATAATGGGTGAATCTTCCTTCTGCTCTGCCTGTGTTTTGGATTAAACCATGGTCAAGGAAAACATTCCCAGTGACTTCTGGTATTTGGCGACCAAGAAGCAAGCCAAGCTGATTTTCCAGGAAGGGGATGTGTACAAAAGAAAGGAAACACAACAACAGAGTTTGCAGTGCCGGATTAAACCCTGTGAAGGCCTCTAGGCAGTCAAAATCTTGGGGGGGGGGCTCTCGCAAATTATCTCGGAGTGCTTGCTCCATTGCCTACAGCCCCCGCTGCAGCCTGCAGGCACCTTCTCAAAAGCCCCTTTGACAAAGCTACAGGGAAGAAGCAGAGAGAAGCAAACTCGGCAATGACACAAGCAGCAGCAACTCCAGGCAAGTTGGGCAAAGAGCAGCTTAGTTGCTGGCTGTGTGTGCAGGCTGGGAGGGCTGCAAGCAGGGGGGAAACCAGGAAGAAAAATCAGTCCAGGGCCCCTGAAGGCATGGGGGCCCATAGGCCAGTGCCTACTTGGCCTAATTGTTAATCCAGCCCTGACCTTTAAATGGCAGCCTGTATATTCCACAGTTGCTGAAAGCTGTGCTCCAAGTGAAGTTCCTACATATTCATACATGCATACGAGTTAATACATGTGCAATTATCAACATACGGTAATAGTTTGTGAAACTTTTCCTTAACTTGCTCATCTTTCCTTAACTATGCCCACTTGCACGGTCACCCATTCCTTCTGCATAAACTTGGGGAAAGTGCTGTTTGCGACCCATTTCTTCTCTCACCATTTCCACCCCAAAACGACAAGATTCACTCCACTGAACACCAGCCCATTTCCTCTGCATGCACTGCCTTGTTCAGCAGGACCAGATCTACATGTTTTTTGAGAGGGGGCAAAATTAAAAAATGATGCCCCCTTATGGGCTATTCTATCTTATGGTCCCACAGAATACAATGGACTCCATACCCAATTTGGTGTCCCCCCTCCGTTGATGCCTGGGGCAAGCACCCCCCTCTGCCCGCCCCTAGGTCCGGCCCTGTTGTTCAGCTCACTCAATAAGAAAAAAAAATCCTAATCACTGAAAACAATTTTACCAAGCAGAGAACAGGGCACAAAGTGCACATCAAGGGAACCTCTCTATTCACTGTCCAAGTTCAGGACATTCTACAATTCTCCTGAAGGGGTAGGAAATGTTGAATGTGGACAATTAAGACAGGGTTTGAAAATAAAGGGAATGAACATAAAACAGCCAATATTATAATACTGGCTGTGGTGCAGCTTCATTTGGAATACAATGCGTAGTTCTGGTCACCATTTCTTAAAAAGAATATTGCAGATTTGGAAGAAGTACAAAGAAGAGCAATCAAGACAGTTAAGAGGTTGGAGCACTTTTCCTGTGTCTGGGACTTTTTAGTTTTTAAAAAAGAAGGTTGGGGGAGGGAGACACGACCAAGGTTTATAAAATTATGTAAGTTCTGGAGGAGTGGATAGGGGGAGCTTTCCCCCCATAATATTACAACTCAGGGGCATCCAATGAAGTTATTGGGAAATAGGTTCAGGACAGGAAAAAGGGAATAATTCTTTATTCAATGAGTAATTAAATTGCAGAATTCATAGCAAAGGAGGCAGTGATGCCCACAGGCATAGATAACTTTTAAAAGGGTTAGATAGATTCCTGGAGGAATCCATCAGCAGCTACTGGCCATGGTGGCTGAAGGGAGCCTTCATCTTCAGAGGCACCATACCTCTGAATACCAGTGCTGGCAGCCAGCAGCAGGAGAGGGCATTGGCCTCTGTGCCCTATTTATTTGGCCATTTAATTGGTCACTGTTTGAAACAAGATGTGGGTCTAGATGGACCACTAGTCTGACCCAGCAGGGCTCTTCTTATGTTCTTATGCCCAAAGACGCAGCAGCCCACCCTATATCTAGCTCTCTCCACTGCCTGATCTACTTTTCTCTGGAAACATTACAAAACCATGCTGTGTTTAAATGAGAAAAGGCAAAGTTGCACAAAAACCAAAAAATGTGCAATGGCCCTATAAGAGAAAGAAGTAGTGTGCTGAAGTCTCACTAAACAAGAGGGGCATAAAGTCGCCGAGGAAAGCAGCAACAGATCAAGTGAGGAGAAGCCAAACACGAGTGGTACAAAATAACAGAAGGGGCAACACATGCACAAACATATTTTTATCAAAAATGTTACTAAACTAAGAATGGAGGAAATGAAAACTAGAAATAAGATGGAGTCAGCTCACCAAGGAGACAGGCTGACTGTGAGATAAATGTTCCTTATAAAGCAGTGAGCTGAATTTTAAGAGCCTACAGACAGGAAGATTGTACCTGAAAAGCCAGCAGTCAAGCAAGATGTTGTTTTCCCAGGCAAACAAGCCAACAGGATGGCCTGGATCTCTCAGAATCAGTGAAATTGCATCCCATATTGGGAGCTTCCAGGTAACAAGTGCCTTACCCCCTTCAAGGGAAGAGACATTCACCTTACACTTCTTGTGGCAAGATTCGCAGATGGACTGTGCTGTTCCTACTCTAAGAGGAAAGTCTGGAGTAAAACCATCTGCCCTTGCCAAGGACATCCTTGCAATTATGGAGGCTGTTCAATGTCATCAGGAGGAACCTGGAGCACACATTCCCCATATTCAAAACAAATGCACCAATACATAACTTGGCTCATATATGTGATAACAGGTATATCAGCAGCCCTGTACTTAGAAATCATTGGGGGAGGGACAATCAGCTAAACAAGCTTTTAAGAAACTTTATATATCTAAAAAAATTAAATTAATTTATAACTTGTTTTTCTATCAGGTTGACTCCCAAAGTAGCATAAAATGAAAGATCTATCTCCTTCTTTTAATTAAAACCAACTGATGAGATGCAGTTGTGTTTTTTTGGGGGGGGGGGGGTCTTGCACAGTAGAAGCGGCTTGAAAAGCACAAAAGTAGGCTTGAAACTCAACATCAAAAAAACTAAGATCATGGCATCCGGCCCCATCACACCGTGGCAAATAGAAGGGAAAGATATGGATAGGGTGACCATAATGTCTGAAGGCCAGCCAGGGACACATTGGGGGGGGGGGGGAGGTAGGGGTGCGCGCGGAGCGCGCGCGCCGCCGGAAACAGGAAGTGATGTCACTTCCGGTGACGTCACTTCCGGTGACGTCATGCCACCACAGGAAACAGGAAGTGACATCACTTCCTGTGACATCATTTCCCCGCGTCACCTGCCGGAAATGGGAAGTGACATCACTTCCTGTGACATCATTTCCCCCAAATGACATCATTTCCCCCAAATGCCACTGCCGGAAACAGGAAGTGACTTCACAGCACTTCCTGTGACATCCCCAAAAATCCCCCAAATATCACCGCCGGAAACAATTTTGTTCTGAAATCCTGTATATACTTCATCAGTATATGGGATAAGGCACTTTCTCAACTGTGCTGCATAATGCAGCCTATTTATTTTGTCCTGTTTGCTCTGTTGGCTCTATCTGCGCCACCTTCATCACTTTCGGGGTGTGGATCCCCCAGTGGGGTGGTCTCCCGACTCCCTCCGCCGGCTGTTTCTGATAGCCCTGCGCCCCCTCTTTCATTTGATATGTGTCCCGTGCGGGTGCCACCCTCCCGCCGGGAGATGCCGCAAAATGAGCCCCCTTGAGGCTTATGGCGGCAGGGCTCGGGGGAAGCGAGCTAGACTGCTGTTCTTTTGAGGGGTTATAGAGTGTTTCGAGCCCGTCCCTGTGGCATCGGTCCCATCGTTGTGGGGCCCAGGGGGCCGGCGCAGCGGCACGCCGAAGCAGCCTGTCACTAATAACACAGGTCGAGATGCAGGACAGGAACCCGGAAGTGACCGACAGGCTGCTTCAGCGTGCCGCTGCGCCGCTGCTTCAGCGTGCCGCTGCGCTGCGCCTTCCGGGACCAGCGCCGGGTGCTCCGCGGCGTCCCCGCGGCCTCCGCTGGTCCCTGGAGGCCCTCCAGAGACTCTGGAGGGCCTCCAGGGACCAGCGGAGGCCGCGGGGACGCCTTCGCTGGTCGGCGCTGGTCCCGGAAGGCCTTCCAGAGGCTCTGGAAGGCCTTCCGGGACCAGCGCCGGGTGCTCCGCAGCCTCTCCGCGGCCTCCGCTGGTCGCTGGAGGCCCTCCAGAGTCTCTGGAGGGCTTCCAGCGACCAGCGGAGGCCACGGAGAGGCCTCCACCACCGCCGCCGGGGCCCGCGCTGGCGGGGAAGGCGGCGAGTGAGGGAGGGAGCGTCCCTGCGCAGGCGCAGGGACGCTCCCTCCCTCACTCCCCGCCTTCCCCGCCGGCGCCCGCGGCCCACCGCCTCCGGGGCTGGCTAAACCGGGACCTTTAATGGTCCCGGTATAGGCAGCCCGGGAGGCGGGATTGGGTGGCCAGAACCGGGACATTCCCGGGCCGGTCTGGCCACCCTAGATATGGAAGTAGTGACAGACTTCACATTTCTGGGATCCAAGATCACTGCAGATGGTGACTGTAGCCATGAAATTAAAAGTCGTTTGCTCCTTGAGAGGACAGCTATGGCAAACCTGGGCAGTATAATAAAAAGTAGAGACAACACCCTGCCAACAAAAGTCCATATAGCCAAAGTGATGGTATTCCCAGTAGTAATGAATGGCTGTGAGAGCTGGACCATAAGGAAGGCCGAGCGCAGAAGAATAAATGCTTTTGAGATGTGGTGCTGGAGAAGAATCTAGAGAGTCCCTTGGACTTCAAGAAGATCAAATCAGTCAGTCCTAAGGGAAATCAACCCAGTCTGTTCCCTGGAAGGTCAGATGCTGAAGCTGAAGCTCAAATACTTTGGCCACCAAATGAGAAGGGAGCACCAAATGAGAAGGGAGGGATGGTGGCTCAGTGGCAGAGCATCTGCTTGGGAAGCAGAAGGTCCCAGGTTCAATCCCCGGCACCTCCAAATAGGGGTCCAGGCAAATAGGTGTGAAACCTCAGTTTGAGACCCTGGAGAGACACTGCCAGTCTGAGAAGACAATACTGACTTTGATGGATCAAGGGTCTGATTCAGTATAAGGTAGCTTCATATGTTCATATGTTCACTCACTGGAGAAGATCCTGATGCTGGGAAAGACAGAAAGCAGAAAAAAAAGGGGATGGCAAAAGATGAGATGGCATTACTGATGTAACAAACACGAATTTGAGCAGACTTCGGAGGATGGTAGAAGACAGGAGGGCCTGGAGTGACTTTGTCCATGTGGTCACAAAGAGTCAGACTCAACTGTGCGACTGAGCAACAAAGAAGCAGCGTCCTCAGACCCTGCATCATCTCAGTGGCACTGGCAAGAACAGTGAGAAGTAGCAGCAACTATCAGTAAGTAGCTGGAGAGGACTGTGAGGGAATCATCCCAGAAATTAGACCTCAATGTTCTCCCCGACCATCCAGCTTCCAGTAACTTCTAACTATGATTTTTTTTTTTGCTAAATATAAATGAACATTTCAAGCACTGCGTTCTGTCCTCGCTAAGAAATGGCATACACCTGTTGTTTCATTGGCCTTCACTGTTTATTAAAAGATGTATACCCTGACATCCCACAAACTTTGGAGTAACGTACCCTTCACTTTTTATTAAAAGATTTATCCCCTGTCATTGCACATACTTTGGCGTAGCAAACAATTCAACAAAACAAGGTCAGTTTTGCACAGCAAAGTATAACAACCTTGAAAAACAAACATTAACATACTGGGCATGTTTGCCTACAGAATAAAGGCCTAAAACAAGCAATTGAAGCTTCAAGCTAAACTTCAGCGCAAACTTGTTTCAAACAGAACAGCTTTGCAGGCCTTCTGAACTACTTATAAAAGCCAAATCCAAAGGATGGGAATGAAAATGGAAAAAGAACAGCAAACAGCAATGCCATAATTGGAGCTGCCATTGCAAGAAGGAACTGCAACGCTAAACAAAGATGGTGCACAGGTTCATATAAGGAGACATATGTGGGTTCCATGCCATGAAAGGCATTGTAGTAAAACTCTAGTTCCTTTAACTAAGTCTGGAAGCGCACTGGTAGTCAATGCAGCTATTTTAGTATTAGCATTTATAAGTAGAGTAACCAGTCTCAGGCAAAAGACTGACCACTGCATCTATATATCTAATTCTAAACATGGCCCCAGAACATGGATCAAAAAATCTGCACAGTGGAGCCATGTACAAACAGGGACTGGGATTTTTCTACAGACCTCTGGGAAACCCTCTGGGGTTGCCTAGCAACTAAGGCTTGGGAGCCTGGGCCCAGTCAACCCAGGCTGGATAGAAGAATGAGGGAAAGTACCAGCAGCAGTGTTGGGAGACAAAGCAGGGAGGGGGAAGAAAAGGCTGGGAAGCAAGAGAGTGAAAACCAGAATGGGGGTTAAAGTGGAGAAGAAATGGCTGGGAAGAGAATGTGGAGGGCTAATTTGCTAGGGGATAGGATTTCATTCTTCCACAAGTCTCACGGGTCTCCAGCTTGTTCTGTACAAAACAAAACCTCTGAAGATTCTTCAAGAGCAGCCTTGTGTAGAACACATTAGAATAATCTAGTCTAGAGGATACAGGAGTGTGAATCAGTGTGGCCAAATCAGCTGAGTCCAGAAGATAAGACAGTCGGCAGACAAAATGAAGATATAGAAGCCATACTTAAGCAACTAGTTCAAACTGCTTTTTCACTCATTGTGCTATGTTCATCCAAAGGCTTGGCTAATGAAAAATATATCAGCATGAAATGGGCTGGTTACTGAGGAATAAAGTGAACAATAATATTTTAAATATGAATGATAATGAACAGAAAGTCATATGACCTGTGCAGAGGTTCTAAAGGGTTTTTTTAAAAATGTCTAAAGGAGGCTTGCTGTGTTTGAGTGGCTTGACTTTAAAAGTTTAAAGACTTCAGTATATTTTCCCACTGTGGAAAGGCCAACACTGGGTAGGTAGCACTGTTGGTCAGGCTCTCCAGTTCATTTCTCAAGACAAGGAACTGCATTGTGGGATACAGTTAAGAGAACCTGCGTACTAATGCAGCAAACATGGCTTCTTGCCCAAAGTGGTAAAATTTAAATATAGACTGCTGTGGTCCAACCATATCCAAACTGAAAGGATGCAGATCATTGGTTTTCATCCATCCTTGCAAAAAGAACCAAGAAATACAATTTCAGATTTATAATGGCAAAGTCCCATTCTTCAATGTGATACCCCTAGAAGAAGATTCACCACAATAAAATATTATAAAACAGTTATACCCTGCCAATGCAACTCACAACTATGCATGTGACTATCCCTTTGAATGGAAAACCTATCTGAACTTATTGCAGAAGGATGCAGAAACTTCCCGAGGGCTGTGTGAATGCTTGGATGAAAGGGGTGGTGGTGGTGGGAAGGTTATGGATAGAATGCAGTGATTTCCAAATTCTAGGCTCAAGCCCTGGGATTTAGCCACAAACCCATCATCTGTCTTTGAGCAAAATCATTCCCTCTAAGGGCCAAACAAGATGTGACTGCACTATGGCTGACATGAGGATACAACCAATTTTTAAGTAAAAACCTCTATGAGGGTCAAATCCTGACTGGGTCCACTGGGTGGTGTGCTTTTTGCCCCTTCTTCCCACATCTTTTCATGTGATAAGGCACAAAGGAGACAAGAGTGCCTCATCTATTTTTAAATTATTTTAAAATGCCTCTGGCATTCCCACAGTGGCCACAAGGTTGCTGGTACATCAAGTTTGGCCAAAAGAGTCAGCATTCATGAGATTCTCTGAACAGGAAATCTACCTAAAAACAGCTTCCCTGAGGCTATCACACTACACCATGCATAATACCTAGATTGGCTTACCATATGCATCATAAACAAAAGTCTACATACCCTCCCTGGAATTCTTGGCAGACAATGGCTATTATGCATCATGGGTTTGTTATAGATGCCACATGGAACATGAGCCAGAGAGTAGCTGTTTCCTGTGGCCTCCTTGTGGTACACATAACATAAAGTACCAAACCTTAGCCTCTTCTTCTCCATGTATTACTTAGGCCATGGCTATTACTATGTTAGGCACCTTTGCAGAAATTATAACACGTAGCCACACCACAAAGCCTAATACCACACAACAGATGAGGAGAAGGGATCAGGGCAGAGGGAGAATGCATCACATGTTAGATCAGGGAAAAGAAGGGGGATTGTGACAGAAAAATAAACAGTTCAGTTTTTAATAAATTCTTCAATGCAGGAAGAAAAAAAGTTGGGTCAATAGAAGAAGAGCATTTGAGGTATACAGAGCAAAAAGGTTAAATGAACAAAGCCATGAAATAGGACACAAGAAAAATATCAGTATGTGGACAGTAAAAAAGAGGAGTGTAAAGAGAAAGCAAGGACTAGGGCATTGGGATATTTAATATAACCCAGTAAGGAAAAGGAAATCAATGCAAATAAGATAACTAAACTAAGAGGGGAGAAATCAGCAAGTAGAACAATTCAGGAGAGACATCCGGGGAAGCTGAAGTATTATAGTTCTAAAAGTAAGCCTCATTTTCTCATTTGTAAAAGGGGAACCATGACCTCACAGGGAGATAAAGAGCTTATATAAAAAGACTATCTGTTGCAAAGAGTACAGTAAAAAAGTAAAGGAAGTCCCCTGTGCAAGAACCAGTCGTTTCCGACTCTGAGGTGATGTCACATCACTACACTTTCACTGCAGACTTTTTTACGGGGTGGTTTGCCATTGCCTTCCCCAATCATCTACACTTTCCCCCCAGCAAGAGTACAGTAGTAATAGGTAAACTGTCTCTAGGATTCCCAAAGGAAATGATAAATGTCATATATGAACAGATAGTGCAAAGACAATTTCCAAAGTTTTGTTGGAACTAGTTTAAGTCAACAAGCATCTTGAGCAACATCAACCACTCCTGGGCTTGCGCAAGTAGCAACTGCAGACATGCCAGAGAGTTTTAAAAAAGCATTTCTGTCCCACCCTTCCATGCTAATGCCGTTCCCCAGGGCAGGTTACAATAAGTTTAAAACAATATAAATATCCAAGAACTAAAACAACAACCAGCTTTTTTGGGGAGAAGGCTAAAAATGATAACAGAGTTGAAAGGTAATAACAATCATCACAAAAGCCAGTGAAAACACAATTAGCTAATACCATACTGTTTATTTATTAAAACATTAATATCCCACCTTTCCTAATGGTTCAAGGAAGCTTACAGTAATAGTTGAAAAATCCCCTGGTAAAATAACAAGCCCCAAATCCCCTGTTAAAAGATGCCTGATATTCAAATCCCCTCAAAAACTCTGGCAAACAGGTCTCCAAAGGGGGGGGGGGCTAGCCTTTTTAGGAAGCCCATTCCACCAGGCCAGAGCCTTGATGGAAGAGCCTGGGCTCTAAGTGGTAGGATAGCCAACAAATGGATATTATAACTTGGATATTAACAGAATATTCATAAATGTGACCAGGCTCTTGTTATCTCCATGCAAGAAGTGTCACAGTTAGTATAACTAGCAGAAGTTGGCAAAAAGTTTTCAAGGTTGACTTAAGGAAATATTACACTCCTTAAGTTAGCTGTCAGAACTCTTTCCCAAGATGACTGGCACAATAAATTTGATGATGGAATGAACTTGACAAGAAGATAACCAGCAGGATATAAAGCAGGGGTGTCAAACATGCAGTCCAGGGGCTGAATCAGGCCCCCGGAGGGCTCCTATCAGGCCCCTGAGCAACTGGCTGTCATCTGGTTCCTCCTCCCTGTATCTTCCTTCCTTCTGCATCACAGCTTGCTTTGCAAGGCTTGCTCAATTGCACAGGAGCTACAGAACAAATCCTCTATTTTCTCCATTGACTGAGGCTCCTCCCCTGGGGAAGGAAGGAAAGAGCCAGAGCTTCCTTTGCCCAGTTCTCTGTATCCCAGATTCCCGTGGGAGAAATACAAAGAAAGCACCTTCAAGACCAACTAACATTTTGAGCATGTTTTTAAAAATATATTTGTTTTTGTGTCCTTTATAAAGTTTATATCTCTGCTAAAAAAAAAAGGTAGTCCCCCATGCAAGCACAAGTCGTTTTTGACTCTGGGACCTAATCTTAAATAGGTACACACATAACGCAACCTGACATGGCTCGGCCCAACCCAACATGGCCCAGTCCAACAAGGTCTCATTTATGTCAGATCCGCTCCTCATAACAAATGAGTTTGACAAATCTGATATAAAGGGTCAGAGACACTACAAATGTCTGAAAATGTGCAACTGCTCTAAGGTCAACCAGTGAATTTCCATGGCAGAGTGGAGAGTCACACCTCAGTTTCCCAGATCCTAGTACAACACTCTAACCATCATGCCATGCCGTCAGAGGCACATAAACAGATTTTCTGCACCATAAGCAGTGAATAGTTCCAAAAAGGGGATGGAACTGGAGGTAGCTGGAGAACCGAATTCCTCCTGGCTAAGAACTCTCATTAGTTCACCTTGAGTCCTCCCCACAGTCCTACTATCACAATCTGATTTCGGGGAAAAGGGGTTCAGAAAGATCTGCCGCTAATGCTAATAATGGTTCCATGTACACAAGTTTAAGATGTCCTCTCCCATTCCGCTTTACACCAATAATGATGCATTTCTATTCTCAGTCTCATTAACAGAAACATGTTGCAACATGCACATGACTCCATAAGGAGATTTTCATCTATTTAAATGCTGAACAGATAGCTGGCATTGTGTGTGTTGAGTGGAAGATATTCAAACCTAGAAGGGGGAACTCCTCGTGAGCTCATCTCTGCTATGGCATTCTAGAGATCTACTATTCTTTACAGTGCAGTCCAGTGCAGAGTTATTCCAGTCTAAGTCTACTGAAACCAGTTATTGGATGGAAGGGCTGTATACAGGAATCGCACTTTTAGCTTACAGCTGTGGCCAATGCAAAAAAACAGAGCGAGAAAGAGATTTTAAGAGCAGATGCCTTTGTTTTTAAATTTATTTGGACAATTTCTATCCTGTTATCTTCAGCAGGAAAAGATGAGGTAGCTGACAGGATTTTTAAAAAAAATATATATAATCATATCTTTTAAAAAACAATTACGGAAATTAAACAGATATCAACATTTTCATTTAATTACTTTAGCTGTAGTCCACCTTTTTTACCGAGGTGCCAGACAGATTCCAAGATTGGAGGGGGGGGGGATGCAGTACAAACAGTACCATCCATTTGCAAGACCTGAACAAAGCTTTAAAGACAGGACATTTTGGAAATCATTAATTCATAAGATCAACATGAGTCGGAAGCAACTTGTTTGTACTTTACACACACACAAACAGTGTAATAAACTACAACCCTATGCCGTTTATGACAGTACCTCCTTGCCAATTCCAGTCACCATAAATCTATCCCCCCTCTTTATTTAAAACTGGGTAAACAGGTACATTTTAGCTAGAAGTGGACTTAGCAGCCTTTCTGACAGGTGTTTCATAACAGAGGTAAATGGCGGAAGACATCAAGCAAGGCCATATCCACAGATAATTCCCACTACAAATGAACACCAATAATCAACCACAGGAAACCAGGCAAGTGGTTAAGAATTGTCTCCAGGAAATAAAGTGAGGGGGGGGGGAGGAAACAGCTCTCTCCTTTCAGCTCACAAATGTTTGCTTTATCTTCTGCAAATTAAGAGGAAATATAATGGGGGGGGGGTTTAAATTAAGTATTTAAATAGGCTTACAAACCTAGCCAAGGATGGAGCGAGGTGGTACAGCTGTCCAAAGGGGGGAGGGGGGAATCACTCCCCATTCAAAAGAAAGCATAATTCTCATGAGGTGTCTTTCCATCAACATTTTAAAACCAAAAATGAGGGCTTCAACCAACACATTCATAGCGTTGGTGGATATGGTTGTCACATCCAGGTTGGGAAAGTCCTAGAGATTTGGGGATAGAGCCTGCATAGAACATAGACCTCAGTGGGGTGCACAGCTATAGAGCCCATCCTCTAAGCACCCACTTTCTCTAGGCCAGGGGACCGGGTCTTTGTTGTCTGGAGAAGAGCTGTAATTCCAGGGGATTCCCAGGTCCCACCTGGAAGCTGGCATCCCCACCACACAATGAACACTTGATAGGGAGCAACTACCCAAATACACAAAGTCAAAAACAGAACTGCAGCTTCATCAGCAGTGGAACTTGGAAACAAGAGCTCAATAAGTCATAGATCACATCATATCCTGTAAAAACAACAGTGGAACAGGCATTCTCTGTATGATGTTTTTTAGCCACTTTAATAGCAGGTAAGGAAGTAACCCCAGAGTTACAACAGTACCAAAGAAACCTGCTCCATGATCTTTGAACCAGTGTTTGAGGCTTAAAGATGGGACATGTTGAACTTCCTCAGTGGCCAAAGAGTATATCACCCCAGAAGCAAAGAATAATAATAATTTTGTTTTTTAAAAGAATAAAGTAATGAAATGACCTGACTAACAAATAAGCCTGGGGATCTGAGTTCCAAATAAAGCTCAGTCAGAGCTCACAGTCTTAACACGGTTAAGAATTAGGGATAGATAAAGTCACAGAAAGCATCCATCATTAAAAACAAATGAAATGCTTATCTACTGGTACTGTATTTATTCAAAAGCAAGAGAAATCTCTCAGAAGCTAAGCAGGGCTGACTCGGGCAAGTACTTGGATGGGAGACCTCCTTAGAATACCAGAAGTCAGAAGGCAGGGGCAGGCTTTATTCAGTCACCTCTCTGAATATCCTCCAGGCTCCCAGTAGGGGTCAGTCACAAGAGGTTGCCATGACTTCCAGGTGCACACACACACAATAACTAAAGCAGGGGGGGGGGCAGAGAGAAAGCAAAACAAACCTGAATGTAAGACTACACCTTTTAAAATGTTATACATAAATTATTATTGGACATAACTAACTTGTTTCTAAATGTAAGATACCCCCTCCCTTTTGATGGCATACGGGGGTAGGGGGAGAGCCTAGTCTTGCATTTGAATAAACACTTGTTTTTTATAAGTGGTCTTTTCCAACAGATGAAATGAAACACTCAGGGAACAGAAAAAGAAAGCCTCACTTGAAAAGTGCAACTAACCATAAACTTAAAAAGAGAGACCAATTTATTAACCACAGGAATCACTGGGCAATGGAACAAATTACAAAGAGAAACACTGGCAGCTTTTTGTTTAAAAAAAAACAGAGTTGACAAAAATGTGAATGGAATCAACTGGTTATAAATGGTTACTTTTTCTAAAGGATGACATTACGATATTAAAAAGTGCTGAAGCAATGTTAAAGGATCTGTGACCAGTGTTCCCTCTAAGCTGAGTTACCATGAGCTAGCTCACAGGTTTTTAGCCTCCAGCTCACACATTTGTCTTAGCTCAGGAAGGATGGCCCCAGAGCAAACTAATTTATGCAGTTGCTCACAACTTTAAAGCTAGTAGCTCACAAAGTAGAATTTTTGCTCACAAGACTCCACAACTTAGAGAGAGCATTGTCTGTGACCTATTAACAGCAATCCTTCTGAACCACTATGAAAGGAGAGTCAACAGCCTTCAACAGAGGGAAGCCTGATTCACTAATATAATCCAAGTCTCAGCAAACTAACAGGATATGGAGGAAATCACACACATTCTTCCAGAACGCTGTTAAGAGAGAGCTCTGATCACCATTATCAGCAATACTGCCATGCAAAATTCAAAAGTATATACAAGATAAGAACGGTGACCATTAATAGCAAGATGTAATCAGTGATTTTTTTAAAAAAAATCTACTTAGTTAGGTAAAGCAGTTTAATACCCATAATGATTAGGGCAAGCTGGTGTGTGTGTTTAAGCCCCAATGTTAAACCTACTGATAACTACAAACTCAGCAGTTTCATCCTGGAGTCTCTCCTTGAAAGTCTTTTGCCATATCATAACTTTTGGGTCAGTAACAGTGACCTTGTAGATAATGTTGCCTCTATTTATTGTCAGATTTGCATCCATTCATTCTTTTGTGCTGAGACCTACTCGTTTGTCCTGTGTAGACAACAGAGAGCCTTGCTGTGCCAGATCACTAGACACATCATGTCTATGGCCTTTTAACTCCAAGGTTCACGTCCTCTGCATTTGTATATCTCTCTGAAGACCATCTGATGAAATGATGTCTTCCTTCACACAGATCTTATGCTGGACCCCTTTAAAGTGCTACAGGACCCCTTTAAGGGGAAGAGGAATTTTAGTGCAATAGATACCTGTTTCACTGGAATTCGCTACCACCTTTACAGCTTTTTTCCATAAAGAGCAAAAACCTAAACTTCAAACTTGTGCTTCTCGGCATAAAGTAACCAGGGCAGAAGTTACTTCTACATTCTGTTCTGGGTCACTGGTATAATAGGACACCCATAATTTTGTTTGTTTTATGATCAAATAAGTCCACATTCCACATCAAGGCAACTGGGGCTTTGATCAGACATAATTTAGCAGAGAGGCCACAGAGAAGGTGCATCATACTGGTTTAGATGTAGTTTTTTTTTTTCTCCAGGATCAATCTCAGGGGAAAACCTGTTCTTTCTATTTACAGCAGAACCCATCCATGAGGCATTCAAACTGGCTGACCCCCTACGATGTCAAACTGTAATACACCTGTACTTTCAAAACAGTTTTTCTTCTGTAAAAGAAGTGATCGTGTTTTAAATAAAAGATCCAAAGGGCACCAAACGCAAACTGAAATGCATGAACTTTTAGGCAGCACTTTGGTTTTAAAAGGTGGACAAGCCTTTTAAATTCTGTAATCCAAATAATTACGCAATAAAATATATGCAATTGTGCTCTCATTTTGCTTTAATTTAATGCCTGTTAAAAAAAATATTCTGGTAATGGATGGAGAAACATGGGTGTGTATGGGAAGTAGGAATGTGTGAACAGAAAAATGACAACTATTACAAATGAGGAAACTGCAACCATGCAACAGAAGAGAAAGACTCTGACCTGAACAACAAACCCTTTTCCAAACAATGTCTGAGCATTATCAAGTTTCCCCACAACCATCAGTGCTAAATAGTTGCTGGGTTTTTTAAAAATGGAAATGGAACGTCTCAAGATTCTGCATTACAACACAATCCCAGTACAGAATCACAGAAAACAAAACAGCCCTCTTGAATACAGAAATATCTCCTTTCCCGACTACTGCATGGCCCTTGTCACAGTGTACTCTTTTCCCCACTATGTGTCCAAGTTTAATACTTGGAAAGAAAATGAGAACCTATTCAGATCCAACATCTAAAGAAGAAGAAAAAAACATAGCTGTTACTGCCAAGCAAGCACTGGACTATGCTACATTCCATTTGATTAAAACAATTACCAGAAAGGCAGCCAAGAATTACATAAAACTTCCTCTCTGCACCACCCCAGCCCCTTCCCTCCACCCACACGTACTTCATATACTTTCCCAGCACTGCTTATATCATGCACAAGGCTTGCCTGCAGGCCACTTCTGAAAGGAAGCAACACAAGCCCTTTAAGGGTCACTCACAGAACAGAAGCAAAGCAAAGCAAAGCAAGAGCTTAAAATGCCAGCATATCTTGCTGACCAAGCATTCTGCAACACACTGAACATGGAAGCCACCTCTGAAGACAGTTCCAAAAAGTCAGCTGATGCTGAATCTGCCCATCCCCCATGAGCCTGCGGCTTCATCCTATGAAGACCTCCAGAGCCTTAAACTCTGTCTTAAATCATACCAACTACAAATAAATGGGACTGAAGGAAGCAGTTCATTTTATCAAGGTTATCTACCCTGGTTTATCCACCCCCTTCTACTTCTGGTTCACTGAATAAGCACTGAGTCTGGGGAAGTTGCCATTCAAACTGGCTGACCCCCTACAATGCCATAAGGCAGTGGTCTGCAGTCTTTCTGAGCTTGCGGGTACCTTTGGAATGTTTACCCTGGATGGTGGGTGCAACCACAAAATGACTGACAGGGGAGGTACAAAATGGCTGCCAAGCTAACCCTCAGTAACACAGTAAGATTCTAGTGCTGCGATGGTAGCTGCAGCCAAAGCAACATTAAAAAAGAAAACTGCACAGCCAATCAGACACCTTGCTTGGCAAAAGCCCCACCTCCCCCCCCCCCCCACAGTTTCTAAAACCCTTATTGGGTGCCAAAACAGGTGTCCATGGATACTAGAGTGCCCATGGGCATCACACTGAGGACCCCTGCCATAAAGTGTTATTTCTAGAGTGAGAGTGTCACACTGGTTAGAATGTTAGACTTGGAGCTGGGAAACCCAGATTTGAATCTACATTCTTTCATGGAAACCTGCTGGGAGACCTTAGGCCAGTCACACTTTTTCAGCCTAACCTACCACAGGGTTATTTGTGAGGATAAAACAGAGAATAGGAGAATGTTGTGGATCCTCACTGGGGAGAGCTGAAGTATAAATGTAAAGTAAATAACATAAAAATATATCCACAGATTCCCAACTCTTGCTTCTGTCCTGCTCCCAAGAACCCATCACAACAAAGAATGGGGATAGAGTTTGGCTGCTGGTATACTTACAACCCCACTGCTCAGTAGCTATTACGGCAAAAATTTATTTTAAAAAAAGAATTCAAACCCTTCCTGACTATCCTGCTGCCCAAGTAACATTTTCCCCATTTATTTCTTCCCACACTAGAATAATTTAATGGCTGAATGTGTTTTACTGTGTTAAGTCTGTTGGCAACAGCGCCTGACTGCCTGTTGCCCCCCAACTAGCCCCTGAGGAAAGTTTGATCTAACATTTTTGAAACCAGGCTTAATTATTTCATACTAAAAAGAGACCATTACATAATACACTACAATGTTATTCAAAACAACTGTCAGTATGATCTGGAGACTCCAGCAAAAAGCTGCAGATTTAACGCTATCAGATCTGGCCCCAATAGGGACTGGCTAGCTGGCTCATTACAGAAAGCAATTCTTCCTCCATCCAGCTTTATGTCCACCACTTGGCTTACAAAGTCCATTCATGAGAAGTGGAGGGGCCCACAACCACTATGTTCTGCAATGTAACTTAATCCTATGCCCCTGAGAATCAAGTTTTCTGTTCCCCCAACCAGTAACCTTTCTGTTGTCTGTAGCTTTCCATGTGTGTGTGTGTGTGTGCATATCTGCCAACTAAATGTAACACTGGCCACATCTGACTATGTGGGTTCTGTCTCACAAAAATTTGCATGTAAAGTGCCATCCAGTCACAACCAACTTATTCAGAGGGGGTTGCCATCGCCTCTGCATAGCAGCCCTGGAATTCCTTGGTAGTTTCCCATCCAAGGCCACAAAAGCTTATGCCACAATAAAATTTGTTAAAGTTCCACAAGCTGAAGCAGAGTGACACTGTAAGTATGATCTTTGATGCTCTGGTTTTGTAAACTTGTTTACACTGCATCTAGGGCTGGAGCCCGTATCACCTCACCCTAACTATACTACTGGGACATGCCCTTAAATAAAGGGACAGCACAGAGCCGCCAAAGAGGACATCCAACTCTCAATTTAAACTGATCAGATTTCAGAGCAAAATACTGCCCTCACTACAACTTGGTGAATCAGATTTTCTCAGTTTACAACAGAAGCAAAAAAAAAAACCCAACTCACTTGTCCTTGGACATGCCTCTCAGCCATATGTACACTGATAAGAGGCAGTACGAGGTAAAAAAGGTGTTATTTCTTCTTTTCCTTTCCCCCACTACTATACTCTGCGGAGTTCCTTCTAAAGAGCTTACAGCTAGTCATAACACCTCCAGATTTGTAATGCAAGAGATTCTTTTGCAGCTCATGGGGATCAGCAACTGGAGGCTCCATGGCCAAATATAAGCCCCCCCCCCAAAGGAATACTAGCTGGCTAAAAGAGAAAAGACATGGAAGTAGGGAAAGGTGGTACAGAAATGGAACATCTTTGCACTCCTCATTAGGGTGGATTAGGCCAACCACCCTTCATGCCTCCTCCTCAAGGCATCCTCTCATAAAACTATTTGCTGACCAGAACTAAAGTGTCTGGATGCACAGAGAGTAACAAGCTTACAAACCACATGGTGCTCTAAAAGTAAGCAGACAAAGTAAGACAAAAAGGGAATGGGATTCTGGGAGGGAAAGGGAAATATTTCTACAAAGAGAGGCTCTCTTCTGCTCCAAAATTATTAAAGCTGCATTTTCCCTGGAGAGTTTGATTTAATTAAACCCTGCTTTAATGTGGCTAATGGGTAAAACGACTCCACAAAAACAACCCAAAAATAACAACTCCCCCAAAAAGCCTAATACCAAACTCAGGACTTTTTTTGTAGCAGGAACTCCTTTGCATATTAGGCCACACAACACTGATGTAGCCAATCCTCCAAGGCTTACACGACTCTTAGTACAGGGCCTACTGTAAGCTCCAGGAGGATTGGATACATCAGGGGGTGTGGCCTAAAATGCAAAGGAGTTCCTGCTACAAAAAAAGCCCTGCATACCACTCTGAAATAACCAAAACAAATAATATATTTCATTTCCACAGCAGATCTTTTGATAAACAAGCGTTTTACTAGTTCTCTCAAAAGAAAGCAAAAAATAATCTTCCCCAGGGCTCTCGAATAGACTGCATGAGGACATGTAAGAGCAGATGAAGAGGCCCAAGTAAACCAGTGCTTTGCACATTAGGGTTACCAGATGTCCTCTTTTTCTTGTGTCCATCCTCTTTTGGGCTCTTTTCAAAAAAATTGATGAAAACATCTTCTTTTGGGGTTGGAAGGTTAGGAATATTCCTCGCAAGTAGCAATGATCATGGCTTAAATTATAGGATGAATGGCAAAATTCATAGGTGCAATAATCAAGTACAAGAGAAATAATACTAAGATCTTGTAAAATAATGTTTTATTCTAAGTTCTGCTTAAGGCAATAGCCGTATAAGTAATACTAGATAGAGCTTAAATTATAGCAGGGTATTATAGGGGTATTTAAAGAGATTTGTCATAGTTCTCATTTGTTTAAAGTAGCCAGTTGAGAAAATATGACCCTTTTTTTACTTTTCAAAATATGGTAACCCTAAATACTGCAGAACATCCAGAGCGTCAGCTAACATGCTAATACCATAGAATCTGGTGCATCAGCTAACATCACATCCATGTTTTCAGACGAATATGATGTCAACAGATTGCACTATGTCATCTCTGTCCCTTGCCCCCTCCCCAAAACACCTGGGAGTGCTAATTGGCAGCCTGGCTTCACTAAGCCCAACCTTTCATGGAGGCTAGGTGAATTAAACAACCATGGACAAGTTTCTGGTGGACAGCTGTATTAGTCTGCTATAGTAAGAGTACAATTTGAGTCCAGTAACACTTTAAAGACTAACCAAGTTTTCCAGTGTATTTCTTTTCATGTATCAAAGCTTACTTGGGCCAGAAAAGAATATGGCATAAATCCAATGCAGCTCCCCAGGGGAGGCCACACAACTGCAGAAGAGACCCCAAGAACAGCAGCAATAGGAAGAGTTTAAAAGGCAACATAGGAAGCTCATGTTTGGATCGCTCTAGCTTGACAGAGGGAAAATAGGAGCAGTATAATAAAGCAGGAAGGGGCACAAAGAAAGTAAGTAAGGGATTAAAATATTTAGAATAATTTCCTTTTTTTTCCACTGGAGGGAGGGATGACAGAAGAGTGACTTGATCCAACGCAGCAGGGAGAGCAGATGCTTGCACACCCTGACCTCTCCCAGGGGGGAGACAAAGGAGTTAAAGTATCAGCAAAGTCCAGACTTTCCATGGAAATGCAAGAGCAAGGGGGAAAGGCCTTTGCATCACACACTGCTTGAGGCACAGGACTCTGTCCAAGTCCTGCAAGACAATAGCCCCCCTGTTTCACAAGGGAACTGAAACACTTGAGAGGTTACAGGAGGAGGGAAACCATTCCTCACTGGTGTGTGGGGGGGGTTATCCCTACTTGCAATTTTCACGCATTCCCCTGCTCAGTCAATGTTCTCAGGAATTTGAGCAAGCAAAAACAAAAACAAAAAAAAACCCCATCAACTTTCACATCCAAAGCCATTTCCAGGGGCTTCCCCCGCAAGGAGGCATCCTGACCAAAGCCAGTCAAAGTCCAGTACTAGATTGGCGCTTGAATATCTACAGCAATGAAGCCCACACAGACAAAGCCCTCTCTCAATGGAAACAGACAGGCAGAATGCCTTCACAAGCAGAAGCCAGAGCGCTATTTATTTATTTATTTATTTTTCCCAAGAGAGAACAGAGCAATGTAAGCACATTCGTTTCAGTTCACACATGGGGCCCAAACAGATCTCCCAGTGAACTCAGCAGGCAAAGATCTTTCTGTCTTCTACAGAAATGGGATCAAATCCCCCCCAAAAGGTGAAGGGTGAGAGAAACAAGACTGGAAACAAAGTATGGATAGATGCTGTCAATTGTAGAGACAAAACAGCCAAACTCAATTCCACACTTACATTTGTCCACCCAGTTTCCCCATCTTTCCTGCTGCTCTAAAGCAAAATCCACTGAGAATGATTGCCCCCTCCACACCCAGAATTAGAATCTCCTTGTAGAGATCCAAATGCAAAGATTCACGTTGCCCATTAATTCTGACACAGTGAACAGGACAACTAGAACCAACTTCTGGCGCAGTTCCCCTGACCTGTTTGATTGAACACAAGTTCAGCAAACATGAATCCATGGGTCAGATCCACTAGTGATTTCCAATGATAGAAGAAATTACAGTTTTCTCACCCACACCCTCTAACTGCAGCACCCTGGGGTTGTTTTGTAGAAAAATAGGTGGTGGAGCTCATCAGCATAACTCATTAGCATATGCCACCACCACCCAGCCAAAAGCAACCTGATGCAAAAAAGGAGAGACCCGGGTGAGTGAGGCCTGCTTGGGCTGGCTAGAGATCCAGCCAGCCCTAACAGGCCCCATTCACCTGGGGCTCTCCTGGGCCGCCCCCCATCCCCCGGTCAAAAGACCAGCAAGCTACCTGCTGCCCAAAATCACATAAGTGGAGAAAGAGTGGTGCGGGCTTCTCCAGGGGTTAATGGGGGCTGCTGGGGGCATGGCAAAGCCCCTGGTGGCTGACTGGCCACCCACTCTCCTAATCCAGGGATTGTTATGCAGCTACACCTACTGTTCAATGGACAAGGTAGAGGGGGAGCTGTGCTCCTGTGAGCTCCTGCTGAATCTGAGGCCTGGCAGCACCAAATACCATCTGAAATGCTGCTCCTGAGGGGGACAGAGGACCCCAAAGAACAACAAGAGGGGGAAGCTGGAAGTCTGCAGTGGGAGGGACAAATTGGCAAATCCATTCAACCATTCACAGACATATTCTGGTAGATCCAAACCCTCATTAAGTCAGATATAAAGGGCAGGCAACTTTATCTGTTAGCTTGTGAACTTTGATTATTAGGAAAAAATGATGGGGGAGTATACAGATACCTTAAGAATGCTTTATGTGAAATCCCCACATTGTGAACCTATTTGTGTTCATTTTTAAAACTCAATGTAACTGCTTTTTACATGTTGAAATTCATATTCTCCGTACATGAATTTATGAAAATTATTGCAGAAGTTATTGTTAAAGTGAACGGGATTGCTATTTTTGTTTGCTCTTGTGAGTAAAATCCTTTACAAACTGGCATCAAACGCCCCCAATTTAAAACAGGATCTCTAATATAACTCCCATTTTATAGGCTTAGAAACTGAGGTTGAGAAAGACCATCCAGCAAGAAAATATGTGGGCAAGATGACTAACCTCATTTCCTTCTTTGATTGAGTGATAAGCTTATTGCATCAACAGAATGTTGTTGATGTTTTTTTACCTGGATTTCAGTAAAGCTTTTGACAGGGTTCACCATGATGGTCTGATGGGTACACTAGAGGATTGTGGACTGGACTCTAGAATAGCTAGGTGGATAGGGAATTGGTTGGAGAACCGCACTCAAAGAGTAGTTGTCAATGACATTTTATCTGAATGGAGGGAAGTGTCCAGTGAGGTGCCACAGGGCTTGGTTCTAGGCCCAGTACTTTTCAATATTTTGATAAATGATCTGGATGAGGGTGTGGAGGGTGTGAAATCTGCAGATGACACCAAATTGAGAGAAGTAGAAAATACATCAGAAGATAAAGAATTCAGTGAGCTCTGAACACAATGAAAAAGTGGGGGGGGGGGGTGAACAAGATGCAATTTAACAAGGATTAAGCATCAAGTTCTACATCTAGGTAACAAAAAATCACCAACATGCATACTGGATGATGGATACACTTCTGGGTAGCAGTGTGCATGAACAAGATCTTGGGATACAGGTGGACTGTAAGTTAAATATGAGCAGCCAGTGTGATGCAGCAACAAAAAAAGCTAATGTGATCTGGGGGTGTATGAACAGAGGCATAACATCTAAATCACAAGATGTCATACTCCCACTGTATACTGCGTTGGTGAGGCCACACCTGGAATACTGTGTGCAGTTCTGGAAGCCTCACTTCAAGAGGGATGTGGACAGAATGGAGTGGGTGCAGAGGAGAGTGATGAGGATGATCAGGGATGTTCAATCTGGAGAAGAGGAGGTTGAGGGAGGACATGATTGCTCTCTAATAATTTGAGGGCCTGTCACTCAGAGGAAGGCAGGGAACTGTTTCTGTTGGCAGCAGAGGAGAGGACTTGTAATAATGGGTTTAAATTAAGGGCAGGAAAGTACTGGCTGGATATTAGGGGGGAGGATTTCATTAAGAGTTGTTCAGCAGTGGAATCAGCTACCAAGGTAGGTGGTGAGCTCTCACTCATTGACGGTCTTTAAGCAGTGGCTGGACAAACACTTGTCAGAGATGTTCTAAGATGATCCTGCATTGAGCAGGGGGTTGGACTAGATGGCCTGTATTGCCCCTTCCAATTCTGTGATTCTATGATTCTGTGTTTCTATGAACTTTGCAATTCCCCTCCAACAGGAATTCATAGTTATTATTAATGCACAATATATTAATATACATGAAGCTGGCTTATAGTGAATCAGACCATTGGTCCATTAAAGGCAGTATTGTCAATTCACTGGCAGCAGCTTTCTGTGGTCTCAGAGACCTTTCACATCACCTACTATCAGATCCTTTTAACTGGAGGTGCTGGGGATCAAACCTGGAACCTTCTGCATGCAAAGCAGAGTTTTTTTCCACTGAGCCACAGCCCCTCTCCAACCAGTATGCAATAAGCAGCAGGAAAAGGGAATACTTTGATAAACATTCTAAAATAACACCAGAAAGAAGTGGAAATTGTTTTGAGTGCTGCAAAGTTAACAAAACACATGACAGATCCACACAAAAGTCAAGCACACCCAGATTAAGCACCCTCTGATTAAGCAGAAAATTCAATGGTGGAGTGGCACACCATCTGACCAAACAACAGAGTTGCAAATACTTCAGTGAATTTATGGAATGCAACAGCTGTAGCTTGTATATTTCAATACTCATAGTGTTAGAACATACTGGAAAGTTTCACTCGTCTTTTCTTAAACGTCGTCCAATTGTGTGTGCCTAGCAGAGAATTCCCATCAAATTCTACACGTCGCTCACGAAAGTGGAGAACAACAATGGTAGGATATTTGAAACCAAAGGACCCTTCCAGTAGACCCATATATTTTATGATACACCTAAGTATTTCTTGGGAAAGGAGGAAGACATAAATGAAGGAAAACATAAGCCTCTCCCCACTCCATTACAAATTTAGCTTTATGCATAACCTTTTAACCACACACATTCTTATCCATTTTTACTCAGGCTATTCCCTTCCCAT